>NC_041387.1:63682183-63682794 GCF_002162155.2 Triticum dicoccoides | reverse complement strand
AAAGTAGTTCTATATATTAATTCAACTAATTGAACTAAGCATTACTTACTAAAATAAACTAGTTCTATATATTAATTCAACAAGTTCAACTAAGCATTTACTAAAAATAAACTAGTTCTATATATTAATTCAACAAGTTCAACTAAACATTTACTAAAAATAAACTAATTCTATATATTAATTCAACTAGTTCAACTAAGCATTATATTTACTAAAAATAAACTAGTTATTATATTAATTCAACTAGTTGAACTAAACATTAACATATTTTTAATTCATCGATAATAATATTTCTAACATTCTAAAAATAAACTAGATAGTTCTAATTCATCTAAACATTAGAAATTAAACAGAAAATAAGTAAAAAAATATATGTGTGTGTGTAGTGTGTGTCTGTATATGTGTGTACATGTGAAGTGTACGTGTAGTGTGTGTGTGTTTGTGTGTGTCTGTGTGTCTGTGTGTGTAGTGTGTGTGTGTGTGTGTGTACATGTGTGTGTGTGTGTAGTGAGCGTGTGTGTGCATGTATGGAGCGGGCCGGGCGCGTACGGGCGGGCGGCGACGACGGGCGGCGGGGGCCGATGACGGCGACGAGACGGGCGGCGGCAGCC
>NC_041387.1:63681084-63681994 GCF_002162155.2 Triticum dicoccoides | reverse complement strand
TGACGACGGGCGGCGGGGGCGGCGACGACGACGGGCGGCGGGGGCGGCAACGACAATGGGCGGCGGGGGCGGCGAGGGCGACGGCACGGCGGCGCGGCGTCGTCGGCGTCGTCGAGATCGAGACTCGCGCGCGCGAGAAAAGTGGAACGAACTGGCGACGATAACTGAATTTTCGTAAGTGCCATATATATAGGATGGGCCTTTAGTACCGGTTGGTGGCTCCAACCGGTACTAAAGACCAATTTTGGCCAGTCCAAGCGGCAGGAAACGTGGGCCTTTAGTACCGGTTGGTGGCTCTAACCGGTACTAAATGGCAACACATTAGTACCGGTTGGAACCTCCAACCGGTACTAATGCCCGTGCGCTGCCACCCCACAGTGCACTACGTTTAGTCCCACCTCGCCGAGCGAAGGGCAGCCGCACTGGTTTATAAACCCAGCCGCGGCTGCCCTTTCGAACTCCTCTATATAGCAGGCTTCTGGGCCTAATTAGGGCGCGCTGCCCTGTGAGCCTGCTAGTCCTACTGGGCATGTATTTGCACACCTAAGGTCTGGCAGGCCCACTGGACAGCGCCCCAACATGTTTTTTATAAATTATTTTATTTTCTGCATTATTTTTTTCTTCTATTTATTTTTCAGTAATTTTTTATATAGTTATTCCTTTTCTGCTCTATTTTTTTCTTCTATTTATTTCTGAATAGTATTTATTTTCTTCTATTTATTTTTGAGTAATTTTTTATATAGTTATTCCTTTTCTGCTTTATTTTTTTCTTCTATTTATTTCTGAATAGTATTTATTTTCTTCTATTTATTTTTGAGTAATTTTTTATATAGTTATTCCTTTTCTGCTTTATTTTTTTCTTCTATTTATTTCTGAATAGTATTTATTTTCTTCTATTTATTTTTGAGTA
>NC_041387.1:63675560-63678476 GCF_002162155.2 Triticum dicoccoides | reverse complement strand
TTCTTCTCCTTCTTCCTCTTATTCCTCTTCTTCTTCTTCCTCTTCTTCTTCCTCTCTTCTGCTTCTTCTTCTTCTTCTTCTTCTTCTTCTTCTTCTTCTTCTTCTTCTTCTTCTTCCTTTTTATATAGTTTGAGAAGTAACACAGAAAAAATACATTGATCAGTACCGCCTTTCAGCAAAAACGCGCTACTGCTACGGAGAAGTACATATAAAATACATTGATCATCAATGATCTTTTTGTATAGAATCTAAATTATCAATAGGAATCTACCACCGATTTAAGAACCAGCGAAGACTCCTATTGCACCCTCAGATCCTACACATAGAGTTCAATGAAGACCAAATGCTTGTGATAGTTTGAGAAGTAACATATTTAAGATGGTCAAATTTTTGCTAAGGGAGCGATGTGGGACTAAAAATAGCCCCTGCCACAACCTCTTTAGTACCGGTTCGTGCCACGAACCGGTACTAAAGATGCTGGTGCCCGACCAGCATTTTTTGTACCGGTTCGTGGCACGAACCGGTACTAAAGATTCGCAATGAACCGGTATTAAAGGTCTCCTCCCGCCTAGTCATTTGAACCGGCACTAATGGACACATTAGTGCCGGCTCATATGCAAACCAGTACTAATGTTACTCATATTAGGTCCTTTTTCTACTAGTGACAGCTCAGCCACATCACCTGTTGATATGTCACGGTCTAATCTATCGCCTGTAATATTAATCTCTACAAATTTATATGCTACAGTAGAGCACGAATGAGTTGTCATTGTTCCACTCATCATATTATTTATTTATCCCCAGGAAATAAAAGATTCATCATATAGTACTGTTTTTTATTTAACCACGGCAAAATATATCGCATTACCTCTGTGTTTGCACGTAAATAATCTGGTCACATACTATACTAGGGGTAAAACGGTCTTCTTAGGTAAGACTTAACACCGTTACTAGACAAAACTAACGGAAGTGTCACATAAGGCACAAAATGAAGTTTGAGTGTCAAAAAAGGAAAAACAAAAAAATTAGGGCCAAAAAGGGAAGCAGATTTTAAGAAAGGGCCAAATAAGGAATTCTCTCTTTTATATTTCATCTCTGTTCGAGCCATCCACTTGCACTGTTCACCATCTTCTTTCTTGGTTTCGGTACTATTCCACTCTAAGTGAGGTTTCAGTACTCTTTGATCGTCATGTTTCTCTATCCGTTTTCCTTGTGTGCAATTAATTTCTTTTACCTGATGTGAACTCATTAGTTCATCTTGTTATGTTACTTTGTAAGTTCATGTCATCGTTTTTAACATTAAAAATTGCTACACTCTTTGTGCCAATTTTTTATCTTCCTACGATACATGATGTCGTCTATTATCCATTCTTCGATTCAATAATTTTGTCCTCGTACCACCAAATCTCAATTTCTGGACGTATTTGGATGGTTTCCTTATGATTTTTTCCATACCAGATATCAATACGATTTCGTGCTTCCAACCGCAATGATTTTCGTACCATTTAATTTCATTTTCACTTCTAAGATTTTAGTTCATATTCTGATAAGTTACGTACTATGAAACTTAGTTTTTGTTTCCTCGTGAACTTATCCCGTCCCTTTAGTTCTATCCCTTGGAACTTGCATCCACCCCGTTCTCTAGAACTTATCAAGACATGATTGTCTTCATTATTTTCGTTTTGCTGCTTAAATTTCTAATATTTTATTCCTCCGAGCATCCAACAGGTGGTCACCCCGAGTTACTACCTAACATTTATTTCGCGGTGCATAGTCCACGGACGCATCAACTTCTTTCTCCCTGTTCTTTTCCCCTCGTCTTCTTCCTTTCTATTATCATCTTGTAGACCTTCTCTCTTCTAACACCTACCGCATGTTGTTATCACAGGTTGTCGGAAATTTACGGTCCCAATCGTCGACACCGACTACAGATACTCCTGATGATCGTCTGCATTGCCCTTCCAACTTGCCCCACACAAGAAAATCTCAACAGTCCTCAATGCAGTTCATGAGATGGAGGTAAATTACCATGTATCCCTCTTAATCTCGTCCAAATCAAGTCCAAATGCTTATTTTCCACTAAATTGACTATTGGTACTTTTCTAGTGCCCAATTTGTTATGACGCCCGAGGCTTGTGCGGCGGTGACAATTTTGTGAAGAACAAGTGCTTCTTCCTCTTTTTTCCACAATACTGCAAAGAAAGAATGCCAAGACTGAAATAATCATTCCAATCTTGTTCATGACATCTTTGATTGACTTGTTAGTTCGCTATATATTATTCACAACTATATATGGAACCTTGTTGACTGAACAAGATGTGGATCCAACTGATGTCCAATTTATGAAACATTCAATCAAGTGCCTTTCATTATTTGCTCATGATTGCCGAATTATCCTGATTAGTCCAACACATATTTCCTTTAACATATACTCATTTCATATATATTTGAAGCCACTACTATTACCGGTATTTTACCTACTATTGCATCAGTACCTAACAATGCACATTTTTTTTTCTGCATACGAATTTCATTATCATATATACCTATATGTAATTTTTCACCTTTTGTAACATCACACTTCTCCCATTTCAAAATTAAGGCTACATATGCTTATCTCAAATACACTCTTTAAGCAGAATAATCACTAAAATGTTAAGTCAATGCTATCTCATTGAGAAAGTTCATTAGCACGTCTCCATTACAAAACCACCTCCTCTCCTCTCCATCATCTCCATTCCAAAACCACCTCCTCTCCTCTCCATCATCTCCATTCCAAAACCACCTCCTCTCCTCTCCATCATCTCCATTCCAAAACCACCATCTCGCCTCTCCTTCTTCTGATCTTCTCCATTGCAAAACCACCCCCTCTCCTCTCCATCATCTCCATTCCAAAACCACCGTCTCGCCTCTCCC
>NC_041387.1:63599141-63675261 GCF_002162155.2 Triticum dicoccoides | reverse complement strand
CTCTCCATCATCTCCATTCAAAAACCACCTCCTCTCCTCTCCATCATCTCCATTCCAAAACCACCGTCACGCCTCTCCCTCTTCTGATCTTCTCTCTATTGCAAAACCACCTCCTCTCCTCTCCATCATCTCCATTCCAAAACCACCTCCTCTCCTCTCCCTCTTCTATATTGCAAGACCACCGTCTCTCCTCCCATCTTCCAAAGCTAGCACCGGACCACTCAGAACGACATCTATGGAGAGGATGCAGCAGCGAATCAGGCTGATCGCCGCCGGCGACCAGGCAAAGTTAGCCAGGTTGAAGGAGATCCTTAGTTGGTTTGACAATGAGTGGGAGATTTCGAGGACGGTGCGGGCCATTTGGCAATGTATGCGAAAGAGCGAGGCGGTGGCGATGAGGGCGGCGATGTACATGTACTCCTCGGCGGCAGTCACGCCGCAGTCCTCCGAGTTCATCGAGTATCTCCTATGGGCGATGGAGCAGATAGATTCGCCCGAGGTGACAGTCAGGCGGAGGTGGTGGGCGTACAAGTCGAAGGTCGAGCACCCAGAGGATAACGAATCGATCGAGTATGGTGTGTCATTCATGAGGGTGCAGAGCCGGCCGGAGCCACATGAGTATTCGTTCTCCCACCGCAAGAGGAGGCCGGATGGCGCGACGTCGCTTCCCCGACGTTCTCCACGGTTCCCTCGATGCTCGCCTCGTTTCAACGACGGCGGTAGGGTTTAAGGTAAGCTTCGCACTAACCTAATCTTCCACCTGTTCATGCTTACAATCAGTGTGACAGCTAATGAAAATCATGCTTACAATCAGTCTCCGAGTACTACGCTAATCACCCTAAAATAGCTCTGGACCTTTGGGTCAAAGTTGTGACACAGTGTACAGATAAAGAAAAATAGATTGGTGCTTCTTTCAGAAAAGAGTACTCCCTAGAAAACTGCCAATATAAGCTACTAGTATTTGGTTAGAGGATTTGCTGCCGAGAAAGATCCGTCCACATAGAGCGCCACACATCCCACTGGTTGTGGTGGATGCCAATGCGTGCATGCAGCATGGTTGGTGTCGGTAATTTTTACTTGGCACACCTCGCACTCTATATATATGCCGGTTCCATACGTACATTTGTGCAGTTCCACCAAAATGCAGCTGAATAACCCTGTTTGTACAGATAATGAAAAAGCGTGATTATATTATAGTGGCACTAGTTGATGAAACACACAAAATAAATAGAAGAAAATATTGCGATAGTATCATAGTATGCCATGCTGCGAGGGCGAGATGGGCCCTGCGATGCCTCATACGGTACGCCTCATACTGGACATCGTCCCAAGTCTTCCAGATACACCTTCTGCCAGTGATGAACATCAGTGTACATCAGTAGTACAAGGAGGCACCTTGAGACATTCAAATCTCTATTTTTGTACATATCAACTAAAATTAAGCACCCCAGTTTGCAGAAACGCTTAAACAATAACAATGGGACTAGTTGATGAAACATACTTTAACAAAGAGAAGCACTTTCTTTATCTACATTGGAAATTAAATGATAGAGATGACACTCGCTCTATTTTAACTGTATTATTACTTCATTTTATTAGTGACACTAGGGTCGAGCAGGTGGCAAACGAGGTATACCATGCGTCGCAAGGATGGAGGTCGGGGGTGCTTAGACTGGGATGCTGAAGCTGGCTCTTTCAGTCACCAACATGGATGATTCAATTCATGGGACCTTTTGGTGCAGTTCACCTAAAATGAAGCAATGTCTCGTGAGCTAGCAGCTTCTTCTTCAATTTTTTTTAAGAAAAGGGCTCCAGCCCCGGTTCCGTTTCCATCAGAAAATGAAACCCACAGAGCTTCTTCTTCATTAGTTGCAATAAAATTGAGCAACATCAAGGTTGGTTGTGAAGCTCCTGGAATGCTCAACTATAATTTGGATATCATTTTTGCAGTTCAACTAAGATCGAGCGTGAAATGTATATCTCTGTTTGCACAAAAAGGTGGAAAGGAGGGTGACTAACAAGTAACAAGTGATGAAACATGCATCAAATGAAAAGAAGCATGTTCCTTATTTGAATGGCAATCCTACAAGGACAGTAGCAATTTCTAAAGCAGTGGCATTGCTAGATACTAGTGTGGGCATCCGGATTAACTATGACAACCATTAAATATGACATTACTTTGGGCACGGGAGAGTAGGCGGACTAGGACAGTTGCATTTCTAACGAAAAGAACTAACTTATCTTAATGGGAAATTTTAGCAGGACATGTAAAGAAGTGCCATTGATTCATATTACTGGAGGCATTACATTGAAAACAACATTGGTTTAACGTGTCCTTACTTTTAACAGTGCGACTACTACATTTTACCAGTGGCATTACATAAGAGTGGCTCGGGGCAACAAACATCAGAACAGGATATCTGGGTTGGTCCCATTTTTGTTCGGTATAGCCACCTTATACTGTGTGAGGCTAGCAAATCTAGTGCTGGACTTACTCTGTTGACTTGTCCCCCAGTCCCCACTTTCTTTCCTTTTTCAACCAATAGATCGGGTTTATATTGAGTTTGTACTGCGTTTCCCTTTATTTCCCTATTAGATCTAGAGACCAGTTGGATAGCCAGTCTCTGCTACTTTTCGCCCCCATTATTTCCTCTTTCGATCAAGTCCTAGATTCAGGTAACAAATCCTCCCCCACCCCCACCCCCTTTCTTCCTTGTTTGAACCAAGTAGTACTAGATTCGAGTGCATGAACTAGTTTTACCTCTTAAACGTAAAAAAATTAGGTGGTTTTCGAACAGCCGATCGATCCTATCTTCAAGGGGGCCTGAGAAATAGTAAAAGTTACAAATGCAGCGTCGTCAGGAGCTCGGGAAGTAGAGCAAGGCTGGTTTCGAAGGAAGTTATACCTGATGGTCACCGGGATGTCGCTAGGTGGGCGGCGGGAGGCCAGATCTGCCCACACTACGGCAACGAGGAAGAAGAGGTCGGAGGCCCTCCCTCGCCAGCGGTGCTTGGGAGAGAACGGCAAGGCAGGCTGATCGGGACGCGCCCAGCAGTGGGTAAGAGCCGTCGCCGAGGACGACCGCGTGAACGTTGCACCTTCTCACCTTCCCCGGCGGGGAGGATCCGGCTGGATCTGTGGCCAGCGGTGAGAAGAGAGAGAGAGTGTGTGGCCACCGCTGTCGTGTTTTGATCTGGAAAGGCCAAGACGGTGTGAAGAGAGCAACACTAGCAAGCAAGCGCGGAGGCTCCTGCCTATATAGTGGAGTAGTACTTACAGTTTTCTTTTGTCTACCGGAGCCGGCTTGACCTCGTCAATGACGGTCGAGAAGTCTTCATGCACGTGGCTCGGAGGCGCAGTTGTCGTCATTTTGATCTGAAGCGCCGGATTATAACATATAACACGAAAAAATGCCACATGACAAGAAATCATAACCTCACTGCCCAAAGGAGACAACATGAATCCCGACGGATAAACTAGACAAGGAACAAAGCTCAAATTAAAGATAAACTCATAGAAAAGGGGTCCGTCGATAGATGTCTAATTAACATAGCCGGCTTGACCTAGATGGCAACTGAGTAGTCACTGTTCGTGCATGTGCCCCCAATGACTAGCCAAACGTAGTTGCTGCTGTTTAACCCTCGTAGTGATCCGAAGCACATGACACATAATTTTGCGAGATGACAAGAAACCTTTTTTAGATTTCTCACCATAACTACAGCCATGTACAACACAGCCTGCACGATATGTAGATGATAGCCATTCCAGGCGTGTCTGCTGGAGTCTGGTCACATGCATGGACGAACTGATCTTCCGTGTCTTGCAGGGATAGTCCAGGCACCAACGTAGTACAAAACTTCTCTAGTACTATCGCTTGTCTCCCTCTTCTATTAAGTCACCCGACTTGCGGGGCCGGGGAGTGTGCCTATGGTCGGTTCTCAATTGCCGTCCCACATGTGTGTGCGAACGCAATATAACGCGTGTTCCATTCGGAGAGTAGCGTGCCAGACCGACCGACCGTCTGGGGTGCGAC
Source organism: Triticum dicoccoides (assembly GCF_002162155.2). Classification (NCBI taxonomy): domain Eukaryota; kingdom Viridiplantae; phylum Streptophyta; class Magnoliopsida; order Poales; family Poaceae; genus Triticum; species Triticum dicoccoides. The sequence continues at coordinate 63,671,227 of NC_041387.1, read as the reverse complement.
GCGAAAGCGACGTGCGTGTTGTATACTCCGTACATGTGTACCGCCGTTTTCTAGACGCTTTGCTCCATGGCGCGGGCGCAATCCATGGATACAAAATTAGTATACTATATACTATTTAAAAGTCGAGGGTGGGGCTTTTCCTGCCCGGTAGGCGGCGGGACAGTTCCACCTAGTCGGTTCGACAAAGACGCTAGAAGACGAGGCAGTAGGCTGCTGCAAAAGTAGGGCGGTGTGATTTGATAGCGAGTTATTGTTGAACAGGTGGGGCCCCGTGATTTGACTTGCCATTATCATTTTAACTGCGGCGCTACGACCGGCGTGAGTCTCCCGATTCCTGACCACCTCCATGCAGGTGCCTCTCCCAATGCTCCACCATGTAGTAGTAGAGGCTGGCTCTTGCATGAGAGCCCACTTCTCCACTTTTTCCTTGCCTCTCTTTCCTCCACATATGCAAAAATGTCATGTAAAGCGCACTATTGTACTTACTTGCTCCTACAGGTGCTTAAGCTTGCGACATAGACATAAAGTCTGATGTGGCAAGTTAATCAAGAAGAGAGAGACTAGTTGATGACGCGTATATCTAGGTGATAAGACAATTTTGAGTCTATAGCTAATTAAATGAAGCAAACTTAGCAACACCATTTCATTGGAAGAGGTCACTCCTTGGCAAATGCAATAAATACTAGTACTCCCTGTGTCCCATTATATAAGAACGTTTTTGACACTACACTAGCTAGTGTCAAAAATGTTCTTATATTATGGGACGGAGGGAGTACGAAGAAAGAGATAGAGAGGAGTAAAAAAATACACTTATAGCCAACCTTATAGCCAACCTTGTTGTAGTATGAGTGACTAAGTGATGACTATGTATGCCATGCCAACATCAGATAGCCTAACACACCGTGTTAAATCTCCAAGGGTGCGACCACGCGAGCGACGCGATGGTCGTGGTAGGTGCGACCATGATACGTGCTGCTGTCAGCCCTTGGATCTGAGATCAAACGGTCGCATGCTAAGTTGCTGAAAATTTTAAGAATATCCCTCCAGGATAGGATATTCACCCATAGGTCTAGAATCACGCCATGCAACCGTTCGATCTCAGATCCAAGGGCTCTCGGAAGCCCGTATCATGGGAGAATGGAAAGCCACTACCCTGCCGTTCGTACGCTGACAGTTCGCTCCTACTATTTCTCGCACGTCCTTTAATACTACGACGGTTCGCTCCTAGTCGTCCCGTCCATTCACATTACAGCAGTTCCACTAATCCTAACCCTCCTCCCAAATCCATGGCGTCCCAGATCTCCCCGAAAGGCAGTGAGTGCAAGGTTAGAACTATCACCGGCGATGAGTTCGACGTCATCTACACCCGTACCTCCGCGACGGTGAAAGGATGCCTTTCTCGCTTCAGACGCATGTTCAAAAACTCACATGATGATTGGGTCGCTGGGCTAGATGTTGAGTACACCACAGTCGTGGGACGAGAGAAGGATCTAAAGTACGAAGAGAGGAAGAAGCCCGCCGTGATCCAGGTTTGCGTACATAACGTTTGCTTGGTCTACCACATATGCCATGCTGACGTTGAGTGCCAGGATTTTAAGAACTTCCTTGAGGACAAAACAATCAAATTCGTTACTATAGACTTTAAGAACGACAAAGAAATCCTACGTCGGATAGGCCTCATTGTAGGCAACCCCTTCGACCTCCAGAAGAATCGGCTGGTACCCTCTCGTCAGCCCTCAATGCTGACCCTGGCAGGAGCCATGGTTCATCCTTCATACCGCAAACTGGAGAAACCTCATTACACGTTTCATCGTCATGCATGGCAGCGGAATGTACTAGATATAGACCACATCCACTACGCTGCAATGGATGGCTACCTTTGTTTCAATATCTACAAGGGTTGGATGAAGAGTAATAGCCAAGTTGGCGGTTCAAGCAAAGAAGTATCGACCAAGAGGAAGAGGGACAAGGACGAAGTCGAGGACATGGACGAGGACTCCGAGTAAGGTGGCAGTGTCGTTGCTCATGGCAGTTCTAAACTTCTAATGCAGTATCTACCGGACTAGTTGCATAGTTTAATTTCAGGTGTGCTTAGTTTAATTTGAGGGGTGTGTTGTGCCGAGTCCCCAGCAGAACTATGTTATGTTTCTTCTCATTACTTTAACTCTTCAGTATGTACATACTAGTACTAGTATTTCTTTAATAGAATTTAGCATCCCAATTAAGCACGTACTAGCTTTTTTAATAGTACTATATGCATAATTTGGCGACGAACGCTCTCTATATGTACCACCTTTTTTTAAAATTTCAATTTTTGCTCCATGGCGCAATCCATCAATAGTGGAGTACTACTATACAAAAATATACATTTTTAAAAAGGCTAGCGTACTCTTCATCATATATATATAGCCAGTTAAATTCTCAACCTAGAATGACGTGCATGCCATGTAGTAAACCGATCCAGAGGAAGTATAGTAAAAATGAGGTAATTTTACCCAGCGATCGACGGGGGAGCATGGCCTGTCATGCGGTCCCACGTGTCATGATGTACCAAGGTGATGCGCGTGTCCCTCTTGAGGTAGAAGCAATACTAGTACGTGGTTTGAGATGATGTCGAACCGAAGTGTGAAATAATGGTTGCTTCGTCCGTTTGGGAAGGTGCTGCATTGTGATTTGACGTCTCATTGCTCATTACTAACACTGGGCCGGTACGAGTGGGGTGCGTCCCCCCTGCTGTTCTGCACTGTTATTTGGTGCTTGACACGTCGACCCGGTTGCACATGAGATGACCCCCACATCCTTTGTCAAAATTAACAACACCCCGATCAATGCATTTCACTCTTCCGTGCAACGGACGGGCACCTTACTTGCTCCTACAGGTGCTTAAGCTTGCCACATAGGCATAAATTCTGATGTGGCAAGTTAATCAAGAAGAGAGAGAGACTAGTTTGGTGACCCAAGGAAGAAACGGTGCTAAGCGGGTGTACCTAGGTGAAAAGACAATTTTGAGTCTATAGCTAATTAAATGAAGCAAACTTAGCAACACCGTTTCATTGGAAGAGGTCACTCCTTGCCAAATGCAATAAATACTAGTACTCCCTGTGTCCCATAATATAAGAACATTTTTGGCACTACACTAGTGTCAAAAACGTTCTTATATCATGGGACTGAGGGAGTACGAAGAAAGAGATAGAGAGGAGTAAAAAAATACACTTATAGCCAACCTTATAGCCAACCTTGTTGTAGTATGAGTGACTAAGTGATGACTATGTATGACATGCCAACATCAGATAGCCTAACACACCGTGTTAAATCTCCAAGGACGCGACCGCGCGAGCGACGCGATGGTCGTGGTAGGCGCGACCATGATACGGCCTGCTGGCAGCCCTTGGATCTAAGATCAAACGGTCGCATGCTAAGTTGCTGAAAATTTGCAGAATAACCCTCCAGGATAGGATATTTGCCGATTGGTCTAGAATCACACCATGCAACCGTTCGATATCCGATCCAAGGGCTCTTGAAAGCCCATATCATGGGAGAATGGAAAGCCACTACCCTGCCGTTCGCACGCTGGCAGTTCGCTCCTACTCGTCCCTGCATGTCCTTTAATACTACGGCGGTTCGCTCCTAGTCGTCCCGTCCATTCACATTACGGCAGTTCCACTAATCCTAACCCTCCTCCCAAATCCATGGCGTCCCAAATCTCCCCAATCGGCGGTGAGTACAAGGTTAGAACCATCACCGGCGATGAGTTCGACGTCATCTACCCCCGTTCTTCCGCGACGGTGAAAGGATGCCTTTCTTGCTTCAGACGCATGTTCGAAGACTCACATGATGAGTGGGTCACCGGGCTAGATGTTGAGTACACCACAGCTGTGGGACGAAAGAAGGATCTAAAGGACAAAGAGAGGAAGAAGCCCGCCGTGATCCAGGTTTGCGTGCATGACTTATGCTTGGTCTACCACATATGCCATGCTGACGTTGAGTGCCAGGATTTTAAGGACTTCCTAGAGAGCAACCTAGTCAAATTCGTTACTGTAGACTTTGGTAACGACAAAGAAGTCCTGCGTCGGATAGGCCTCATTGTAGGCAACACCTTCGACCTCCAAAAGAATCGGCTGGTGTCCTCTCGTCAGCCTTCAATGCTGACCCTGGCAGGAGCCATGGTTCATCCTTCGTACGGTAAACTGGAGAAACCTCCATACACGTTTCATCGTCATGCATGGCAGTGGAATGTACTAGATATAGACCACATCCAGTACGCTGCAATGGATAGCTACCTTTGTTTCAATATCTATAAGGGTTGGATGAAGAGCAACAGCCAAGTTGGCGGTTCAAGCAAAGAAGTATCGGCCAAGAGGAAGAGGGACAAGGACGAAGTCGAGGACGTGGACGAGGACTCCGAGTAAGGTGGCAGTGTCGTTGCTCATGGTGGTTCTAATGTAGTGTCTACTGGAATAGTTGCAAATTTTAATTTCAGGTGTGCTTAATTTAATTTGAGGGGTGTGTTGTGCTGAGTCCCCAGCAGAACTATGTTATGTTTCTTCTTGTTACTTTAACTCTTCAGTAAGTACATACTAGTATTTCTTACATTTCATCTTTTAGTTGGTATAGTACTACCACTCATTTATTCACATTATATACGTACAATATATATGGCCAACATCATATAGCCGGCAGTTTAGTTGTCAAAGAATTTCTGGGTGCTTAGTTTTGTCAAAGAATTCCAGGGTGCTTAGTTTTACTTGAGGGGTGGGTTGTGCTGGACACCATTATTGTGACTAGCCTTTTTAATAGTACTATATGCATAATTTGGCGACGAGCGCTCTCTATATGTACCACCTTTTTTAAAATTTCAAGTTTTGCTCCATGGCGCAGTCCATCGATACTACTGTTGTACAAAAGTATACATTTTTTAAAAGGCTAGAGGGCGGGGCAGTCTAGCTTGGTCGGTTTCACGAGAGGCGAGGGCCTTTGTGATTTGATGGCTCATTACTGCTGGAAGGCGGGGCCTTGTGATTTGACTGCTCGTATAAATGCGCCGACGACCTGATCGAGGAGGAGCAAAGAACCATGCGATATACTCAAGTTTTCCACTGGAGTAGTACTACGACGGAGGAGCACGAAACACGGCAGCCCAGTGCCATATGGCGATAAAAATGATCTAATTTGCTAGTCATCTCATTGTTAGCATTGTTCTATTCATTCCCTCAAAAAACAAAAACCACTGTTCTATTCATGCCTCGCAGAGAACGTGACACGTGCGGCGAAACACCCAAAGCAAAAGATGAAACACAGCAGCAAAAGAAGAAGGAAGATTATCACCCCAAATGATCTAATTCGCCGCGGAGTCGTAACTGCTTCTTCATCGCCTCCACGACCTCCATCTCCTTGCGCGTCTCCTCCGCGATCTTCTTCATTCTGTCCATGACGCGGGATTTCTCGACGCGAGCCTTCATCATCTGTTCCACGGCCACATTACGTACCTTGACAGCAGCCGGGTGCTCGATGCGGAGCTTTGCCAACTCCTCCTTCTGTTCCATGACGAGGGCCTGCATCATCTTCATCGAGGAACTACTATTCTCATGCAGCTTCTTCCAGCCAGCGTTCTTCTCCTTCAACAGGTCGATCTCATGGCAGAGCTTCGCCTTGTCCTCCTGAAGTCGCAGGATTTCGCTGGTCGCCTTCTTCTCTGAGGCAATGCTCTTCTTCAGCAGCATCACCAAGCCGGCGGTCAACTCCCCCTGCTGATTGAGCTCAGTGGGCATGTCGTCGAGGCTCTCCTTCAGCAACTCCGTGAAGCCTTGGATGAACTCCTTCTGCTTATTGAGGTGCTTATTGAGATGATCGGGCATGCCGTCGAGGGATAACGACTCCAGCTCCGCCGGCTAGGCATGTTCGCCTCCGTGGCTAGGGTGCTCCTGGGAGCCATCGCCTGCCCGTGAGAGATTTTTCGAGGTCTCTGCGTGGCAGCGAGCCCTCTTTTTTTTCCGTAGCCTTGGTTCTCGCTCCCTTGTTACGAGTAGTTCTCGACCTAGAGCTCTGCTCACCGGCCATGGCAACGACGGACGAAGAAGAAGCACTTATGAGGAGGAAAGGTAGAGTAATTTTCTGTTAGGTAGTTCCCCTTTTTATAACCTAAGTACTAGCACTACTAGTACTAATACCTGCATAGTGGGAACACGTTCAGGTTTGGTACGTAGTACTAGTAGGTGTGAGCAGGCTTTCGAATGTGATGGGAACAAGGTAAAGATTAATTGATGGTTTCGGTTTCGAGGCCCGAAACGGCTCCCGATGAGTTTAACGGAACATAAATTTCAAGTACTAAACTGCTCAAATGCGTAAATATTATGTTACTGTCAAAAATTGGCACAAAATACGAAGGATACGAATGGAAGTACTACTAGCAACCCACGATTTAACTACTCGCATGCGTGCAGTGGAGTAATAATGTCTTTCTTCTGCCCTCACATCCACTCAATTTGCATGCGCTGTATTAATTGACCATCAATGAAGTGAACGACTTTACACGCGTCAAATTATCACATAGGGTGGATCTTGGTACAAAATTACATCCGCCCGTGTACCCGCGTGTGCGTGCGAGGGAATGAGTGCGTGCATGGCGTGCGTGCACATCTTTGCTTCGTGCATGTACCGCCATTATGGCTCAGGGAAGACGAGTACATTCTTCTGGAACCAACAGCACATCACTGTGATCAATCCACGCAAGGAGGTCGCGACAAAGCCTCCACATGTGCCACATGGCTTCATGAACTGTAAGAGAGACACTATGTAGCGTGCCATTGGTATTCTAATTTACATGTTTTGCACATACTCGAAGTACTAGTAAGGTACACATGCATTGCACGCATCAGATTCTGCAACCAAATTATTAATAAATACCACACTATAGCATGTAAGCTCTGAGTCATATATGCGTGATGTAGCCCTTCGTTTAATTCTTATACTTCATCTCATTCAAAATCAATTAGTTTTTATAAAAAAGCTAAAAACGCGTGAATAGGAAAAACATGGGATTATAATGGAATGTCGTCTTGAATCCTACAGGATTGTACGAGTGTTTGATTGTGCATAGAAAAAACGTAGAATTCTTTCAAAGAGGTTTGAGTGGATGGGATGTTTCCTATGAAATCTAGTGCAAATGAATCATATGGAAAAATTCCTATGGTTTACAATCCTACGAATCAAACAACCAAGATAGGAAAAATTCATAATGATTAGAATCCTCCAAAATTCCTTTGAGAATCCTTTGAATCAAAGAAGCCCTTAATCTATTTTATGATTCATGGAATTGTGCGTTGTAAAGCATAAAGTAAAAATAAATAATGGCAATTCAACTAGAAAAAAGTTTGGGCAGTTATGATACGGAAGATTCTAGAACAAAAGAGAACCACTGTTGTTTTGAGGCTTGTGCATTATGCTTAAGTTCAACCATGGAGTCTGCTAGATTGTACATGTGGCAAAATCCGGTGGGGGGCTACAAGATGGTGCGAGGGGCCGAGTGGAGGGAGACCATGAAGGAATGCACAAGTGCGAGATCGATATTTAGAGAGAGGGGGCGAACACGTGCGCCGTTGCACACAGTGGCGGAGCCATGAAAAATAAATGAGCTAGGGGGCCAAGCATTGCTAATCCTTTACGAGAAGGGTTAATTCATGTAATTAAACCTTTTTTTAGCAGCAATTGTCTAATGATCACATTCATATTAACCTTGATATATAGTGATGTTAGGGGGGGGGGCAGGGCCCTTACTGCCCCCTGTCTTCGCCATTGTGCACGCGTATGAGAGATGAAGCAGAAGGCATGGATGATGAGAGGGGGACGTTGGATATATAATTAATATGGGTGTATTAGCTATTTATGTTAATCCTATATAGAGAGGCATAGATTGATCGATGTGGACGTGGGAAAGAGGGTGAGACCTCACTGGATATATCGATTGATCGGTTTGTGTGGAAAACTATGAAAGACCTAGCTATATACACACATACATAGAGGAACATCGATCGTTGTGCATGCACGCGTGAGAGATAAAGAATGCCCGGTATGATGGAGAGGGGGATGTGTGTGGGTGTGTGCCTTCATGGGAGACCGACCAGAAGAAAAAGATTGCATGCGTGCGATAGATAATGCCGACTGGTAGTGTGTGTGCATGCATGCACGAGAGAAAGTTAATGGTACAATTATAAAGAGAAGACTACTGTGTGGGTGTAAAAGAATAGTTGAGGTCATAATCAATGTAAAGTTGAATTCAAATATTTGAATAAGAGATCCTGATGTTTGAAACCCATGCATGCATGAATATAACGGAGATCTGCGCGGTGTGGTTTGGAAACGGGCATGTTGTAATGTATACACATTGAACAAGGTCAGACTGATTTGAATTTGAGATACCGATAGCAGACATCATTTGCCCACGTCACATCCATGCATGGACACACTATTCTAATTGAAGATGACGGGCGGCTTTCGCATCACATATCTATATCTATACCCATATATATATTATATTATATATATTTTTTATATTGTGTGCGGGTAACTTTAACTTTGAAAGATGGTCGTTGGATGAGGCGAATCCAATGGTCCAAAGATGGCAAATTTGAGCACTATTGGCCGTTGGATATCATCTAGATTCTACCAGATGTCGCCACATGTATAATCTAGAAGACTCCATGGTTGAACTTAAGCATAATACACAAACATCAAAACACAAGCACTTCTTATTTTTTCTAGAATCTTCCGTATCAGAATTGCCCAAATGTTTTTCTACATGATTTGCCATCATTTGTTTTTACTTTATATCTTACAACACACAATTCCATAAATCTTAAAATAGATTAGCTTTCTTATAAAAACTAGATGATTTTGAATGAAATGAACTATAAGAATTAAACGAACATCTACATCATGCATATATGACTCAAAGCTTGCATGCTATAATGTGGTATTTATTCATAATTTGGTTGCCAAATCTCATGCGTGCAATGCACGTGTACCTTACTCTAGTCTAAATGGTGTTTGTGTGTGTGTTGTGCGTGTTGAGGTGCAAATTGTTTTTTTTGTTACACGTTAAGCTTGTTCTTCCGAAATTTCAAGCCGCGCCTTGTTATGCCGAAAATTGAAGCTAGTGTCTCTGTCTATCATGCTGCGAAACTCCCGGATCTTCAACCCGCGCCTTGTTAACCCAAAATATTTAAGATATATCTTTGTCTCGTTGTGCTCCGACAACTCCCTCCATCTCAACCCGCGCCTTGCTATTCCGAAATTACAACGCGCGCGAAAACTCCCACCTCCTATGAAATCCCGACACGCGAAATGCCCGTGGTACTCCTGAACCGAAAGAACCGCCTCAAATTGGTGGGGGGTACTTTCGTAACTTACCCCACATTTCGGACAAGCGCGTCTCTAAGTCATGGTTCCCCACTGCCATCCCATCTGCCCACCCATTCGTACACCGAGGCCACAAAAACCCGCAACGAAACCCCACACCCTGCTCCGTCCGCCACCCAGCCGGAGCCTCTTCCCGACGACATCGTCCACAGCAACACCTCGACGTCCCTCATCCACCTTAACGGATGACGATCCATCGTCGATCTCATTGTCCCGCCGGTTCAGCCACCCCGTCCTCCACCTCCAAGGAGCTGCCCCGATGTTCCCCTCGTCTTTCAGGCCACCTCCATTCCCACACCACCGTCTTCACCCGCACCACCAGAAGAGCATCATCATCACCGTTTCCTCGGATGAAGCTGCGGCCTAATCGGCGCCACCAAAGAGGTTGTACACTAATCGCCACATTTTCTTCTTGATTCAATCTCACGGTGCTACCGACGCTCGGTCCCGAGCCGACACAGCGCGGCTCCATCCACGGCGGCGTCGCCGGCCACTTCCTCCACGGCGTCCCTCCCTCGGTGGCGACGTCCACATCAGTAGGAGCTTCTGCTGCTTTATCTCTCGCTCGCGCTGCTGCTCTGCTCTTGCTCTCCGTCCCCTGCCTGGTCTCTCTTGCTATTGCTCTTGCTCGCGCTGCTGCTCTCGCTCTTGCTCTTGCTTGCGATGCTGCTCCGATTTGGCTACACTTCAGTCGACTGAATCGACTTTTGGGTCAGTCGATTTTCAAGGGGTGGGCTCGCCGGGGTGAAGGAAGAACCAGCCGCAACGGGCACTATCTATCTTAGGGTTCAGGATGGGGGCGGTGGTCGCCGGTGATGGCGGGGCATTGGCGGGGCGGTGGCGTGGGGATCGCCGGAGAAAAAGCTCGGCACGGGGGGGCCTAGAGGGATGGCCGGGGAGGCAGCGGCTGGCGGTGGGGAGTGTTTTCGGGGCGGGCGGAGCGGCGCACCACCGACCGCGGGCGGCGGGGGGCTGCTGTTTGGCCGGTGGTGGCTGGCGGCTCAGGGGGGTGGAGGTTGAAGATGAACCGCAGGCCCTTGATTTCGTATCCAACGACTGCAAAATCGAATGACCAGAGATGAAAAAGTCAGTCGACCGACATGTAGCCTCACCTTGCTAGTGCGTTCAGTTTCGATAGCAAAATTCAGTTTCGAGAGCAAAATTCAGTTTCGACAGTTAAGTTCAGTTTCGATAGTTAAGTTCAGAGATGAGCGGCTGATATATTTTACATCTAGAACTTTGTGGTTATGTATTTTACGTCATGTATTGGAGATGCTATTAGAATTCCACTCAGGTTAACGTTGTTCGTTGTCTCTCTTGTCCTGCTTCAGCCTCGGCGTCGTACAACTCACCGGAGCTGCTCCAACGACGAAACCCTCCATCAAAGCGGAGCAGTACCTCGGGCTCCATCTCCAGACGCCTAAGATCTTCTTCCCCTCCTCCGACAGCAAAGTCAGCCGGAGCATGCTCACCGGCCAAACCAATCACGCTGAGATCGACATGGCTTCGCCAAAGAGGTTGTACACTTGTTGCATCTCTTTTTTACTCTACATGTTATATATATTGTCCACTAAGCACTTGTAGTAACGGGAACGATTATTTTATCCTACTATATGACAAGCAGTGAGGTACCAGGCAACTTAGCTATCCGTGATGGACTCTCTTGAACGCCATCATTATTTATCTCTGCGCGTTTGAGCTGTGCATTTGTCGATGGGCTTGGGAGTTGAGCTAGTATGGCAGTGGCCTGGGTCCAAAGTAATAGAAGTAGCACAAAAAAAAATTTTAGTGTAGGATTTTCCTTGCTCAAGCCTGCCTACTAGAATCGCCAGTGCTTGAAAGGAAAAGTGAATGAAAAACATAGGAATTGTAAAGTTTCCTATGGTACTACTTTTCATGAATTTGGTGCAAAGGAATGGAGCAAAGGAAAACTATAGGATTTGTTCCTTTAGTGTCTCCTCGAAAGAAAAACCGTAGGAATTCTAATTTTCACTTCTCCTCCTTTTCATATTCCTATTCATCAAGCACAATACTAAGAGATAGTAGCATAATAGCATTATAACCGTACATTTTCTTGTGGTTTGACTTAATTTCATCATGCTTTTTTGCATCCTGTGATCTTCCAATTGTTGTGAACCAAACACCCAGAATGGCAGAAATCCTGTGTTTTTAAATTCTCTGTTTTGCACATGTGTTCCTATCATATTCCTGTCTATTTCCTATCCCTGCATTGTTAGAATCCTCAAATTCAAACAAGCCCTTACTCAATTACTTCTGTTACAGATATGTGTCAAAGAAAACCTTCTGTGGTTTGTCCTGCTCCTGCGGCGCTATGTTACACCCCAGCTCAGCTGCTCCAACGACGGAAGGGTTCACCACAGCAGGGATCCGCTCTCCAGACTATCTTTCGCTGCCTTAGATCTTCTTCCCCGCCGCCGGCAGCCACTACAACTGCATTACCATCATCAACTGAGCAGATGACCTTGAGGACTACACGGGTCCACGAGAGAGGTCGCACTCTTCCGTGTCTGCTTACGTTATGCGTCGCTTAATATGATGACATGCTACATTATCGTCATGTTCACCTATTAGACTCTGAGTCAGGTCCAAACTAATGCTGAAACTTGAGTATTTAAATGGTTGTGGGGTACACATTGGGGCAGCAATCAGTACTATCTGTCTACTATCTGGTTAATCTCCGGTGTCTACTATGAGTTTCCTGTTGGGTGCAAACAAACATTAAAGGAGCCATTATCTGTATTTTTTAACTAAATCTATTATTTGCCTGCTATCATTGGTTTTGGGTCTATCCACAGTTTGCTACCATCACTTTGGATTTGTGCATGCACTCCTTACATAATCGCACTATGTTTTATTCCTATGCATGCCAGTTATTGTACACAATGGAACTGATCATGTAGAGCAAAAGAGACGAGCCTTGCATGGCAATAAAATTCCATGCAGATGTCGTTCCATGGTGGGCGCAAAGGCAGCCCCCCGTCCACCCATTTCGGATCGTAATCAAGAGGAAGATAACTATTCTGAGGGGGATTCAGCAGGAGAAGACCACTCCTATTTACCCCATGAGGTCTTCGCTCTAACTTAGCATGCTGATGTTGGTAATATCATGCATATGGTGCCTTGCATTGCTTACTGTATACATTAAAGATGCCATCTGCTTAGTTTAGACATGCTTTGTGTCAATGCCATCTGTTTAGTTTCTTTATCATATATGTGAATCATGCAATGCCATCTTGTCTAGCCAGGCATCATATATGTGAATTTTGCAATGCCACCCTGGTTAGCCAGTCATCTTATATGTGAACTATATCATGCCATCATTTTTTATTATGTGTTAAATTTTTCAACAATTTTAGTACATTCAATTACTCTTCCTGTGTATCAGCCATTCGGCACGGTCATGGAAAAATCTGGAGTGGAAACAAGGTATTCAGAGCAGACAATGCTATCTGATGAAGCGCATGTCTTGCTGGTTACCGATAGCTCCTCAGAGGAGGATTCAGAGACAGATGACCAGTCGTATTTCCCCCCTGAGGTGCATGCCCTAACTTCGTAGGGTTATGTTACTCATATCGTGCATATGGTATCTTGCATTGCTATGTCATTTGCTTAGTTTAGACATGCTTTGTGTGAATACCACATGTTTAGTGTCTAATTACCATATATGTGAATTATGCAATGCCATCTTGTTGCAAGACATTATATATGTGAATTATGCAATGTTATCTTGTTGCAAGGCATTATGTATGTGAATTATGCAATGTCATGCTGTTTAGGCAAGCGTCATATATGTGAATTATATCATGCCGTCCTTTTTTTGTATTTCTCATTGCTTTTGTCGACAATGTTTGTATATTCAACTGCTCTTCCTGTGCATCAGCCATTTGAATTGATGATGGAGAAATCTGGAGTGAAAACAAGGTCTTCAGAGCAGACAATGCTACCTGCTGAAGCAGATATCTTGCTGGTTACAGATAGCTCTTCAGAGGAGGATTCAGAGGCAGATGACCAGTCTTATTATCCCCCTGAGGTGTATGCTCAAACTTGGCAGGGTTATATTACTCATATAGTGCATATGTTGTATTGCAATGCTTAGTTTTTACATCATATACACAATATTGAATGCCATCTCCTTAGTTGACACATCATATATGCAATTGCCCTCTGCTCACTTCCTTAGTATATAAATCATATATTTGAATTATGTCATGCCATGATGTTTACATAGACAGCATGTATCTGAATTATGGCATGCCGACCCATTTTCTAAAGACATAATATAGTTATATCATCTCATCCTGTTTACATAGTCATCATATTTTAAATTATGTCATTCTATCCGTGAATTATATCATGCCATCATGTTTCCATCGACGGCATGTTTGTGATTTATGGCATGCCAACCACTTTAATAGACACATCGTATAGTTATATCATGTCATCATGTTTACATAGTCATCATATTTTGAAGTATGTCATTCTATCCTGTTTAGTTAGCCATCATACATGTGAAATTGTGTCATGCTATCTTGTTTAATCAGCCATCATATATGTGAAATTATGTCCTGCCATTCTGTTTGCTTAGACAACATAAATGTGAATTATTTCATGCCCTGTTTTCTTCCCTACTATCCATTGCACCTGTCTATCTTACAATGTCTGTACATTCAATTACTTTTCTTGTTTATCAGACATTTCAATTGGAGGGAGTGATGGCAGTATCTGTGGGAGTAAAAACACTGTCTTCAGAAAAGATCATGCTACTTGTCGATGCAGATAGAACCATGGTTGTACTTGCCCAAGAATCAGCCCCACCACACATAACCCACACTCATGCAGATTGTACCCCTACCCAGTTGGACAGAGAACCAGCTACACCCCTTCTAACCCCAACCCCAGCAGATAGACACCCAGTTCCCGTTGACATAGCACCGTCTCCACCACAGAGCGCCCAAACACGAGCAGTTAGTAACACAACTGTAGTGCCCAAATCACCAGGACCACCACTCCAAACCCGAAGTCAACGCTTAAAGCAGAAGAAGAATTATTCTCAGGCCAGGTTCCGTAGCTATGGTTCATACTACTTTGCTCTTGCATCACTGTATTTACTGATACCAACCAATTTCAAATTTGAAGGATGCAATTGAAACTCCAATGGCACAACAGGTATGTTTTAAACCTGTTTCTTCAACATGTTTGGTTGTTTGCTGTTGTAACTTGCTCTATGTTGATTTCAGTTTCAATTGAATAAACAGTTATGTTCTCATGCCATGCACATTACAAGTGTTGTTATTGTTGTGTAGTTTCCCACACTTATATTCTGTCTATGCTGCTTTGTCATAAATAGATATGATTCGAACTGTATCTATCTTGATTTGGCAACATAAAATAGAATGATATGGACCATACAGTGACCATACTACATAGATATATGTTTGTTTCATGTTGTTATCCTGTCCACCTTACTACTGAACTGGTTTACCAAAATGAGTTCATATACTACATTGTAAACCTGAGATGTGTTTGTTTGTTTCTCTTTTAGAATGCGGATAAAATATTGGAGAAGAGTATCCTGTTATGCAATGGTAAAGGAAGTAATGCAGATAAGGTTCAAGATAGTGAGACATCCCTGTTGGTCTCCAAGAAAGCTGATAAAAACTATATTGAGGACACTGAGACAACCCCAAAGTCCTGTCTTGATGTAGTGTTCGAGTTACTGGCTACCACTGCTGGCACCAGCTCTTCGAACTCGTTGCCTAAATCAGTTCGGCTTCTTGAGTCTCAACTTCAAGTTGAAAGACATCGATCAGATGTTATGCGACAGGAAGCCGAAGGACTGAGGAAGTCCCTGCAGAATTCAGATGCATACTTTCTGGTGCAACAGCAAGCGCTGGAGGACTTAAGCGCCAAACAAGTGAAAGTTAATAATATTGCTAAGCATCTTGCCAGCATTATGGGTACCCAGGATATTGTTTTTTGAGCTCTTCTAAAGTGGTTTCAGTTCTGGACTTGTTTTGCTGCGGCGTTTATATGCTGTTGTGTTCCCTATATTTGCACTGGTGGCAAACTTTGATGCCCAGTGGATGTAATATGTGTAATAGCCGTGATAGCCTAGTGTAAGTTGCTTGCTTATTTATTTCCTTGTTGTCTTATTTATTTGTTTGCTTGTAGTCAGTGCAGTTCTTTTTCTACGGTTTGCTAGTGGCTGCAATAACCTATTTTTTAAAACTATGCCACAATAACCATGGGCTAATATTTACTGTAGTGACACTGGACCTACGGGATGTAGAAACAGTGGGCCTTCTACGGGTCGTATAAACAGTGGGCCTTCTATGGGCCGTATAAACAGTGGGCCTTCTATGGGCCGCAGAAATAATGGGCCTTCTACGGGTCGTATCATCAATGGGCCTTATACAGACAGTATGATTGATTGGCCAAACATGGGCCAATAACAGGCCGCATAATGGCCGTAAACGGGCTAGAGTTGGAATCGTCCGCTCATGGGCCGACCATAACGGGCCATCGTTAATAGGCCGTATTTCATGACACTATGAAAATGGCCCAACGTGTTAACGGACCACAAACAGGCCGACTGTAACCACGGGCTGAATTTGGCCCATAACCAGAAAATGACAGTAACGGGCCGTAAGTAAATGAATGCTGGAAATGAGCCCAAGAATAAATGGGCTCTGAGAAGGCCGAAAGATAACATGGGCAGGAAACGGCCCAACAGAATAATGGGCACTTAATGGGTATAAAGTGATACACTGTTCATTACGGGCCAGTTTCACCACGGGCCGTTAATGGGTGTAAAGTAATACACTGTTCATTATGGGCCAGTTTCACCACGGGCCGTTAATAGGCCAAGAGTTATATAGGGCCTCATATGGGCCGAAAGACGTCATGGTCCATACATGGGCCAGAAGTGAAAACGGGCTGGAATCATATTGGATGGCCCAGATGATGCTATTGGGCCTAATTCGGATAGGGCGTAACGGGCCTTGGGTTAGCGGGCTGTAAATGGGTTATATGTGAACAGATCGTTAACAGGGTTTACATGGGCTGGCCCGCCACCTTTTGACCAAGTCAAACGGGCCGGCCTTTTCACAGGAATGGGCCTCTGTTGGGCCGTGCCACGTGTCGACGTATCATAGGCGCCTTCTGTCCAATGAGTGGATGACATCTGTTCCAACGGTGAGCCGACACGTGTTTCCTCTAGCCAATGATGATTTTACACGTGGAAAATCCCCATTGATTGGGGCTGTTAACGGGTTATCGGATCCAAAACCCGACCCGATAGCTTAACGGCATTCCGTTACGGTGGATGCCACATGTCGGTCACCCTTGACGAAATCACTTCTGTGACGCGCGATTTATCGTCATGGAAGTGGACACTTCCGTGATGATAATTTTGGTAATGTCATGGAACACTTCTACGGCAACACAGGTATGACTATCTTGATTCTGTCATAAATTTATCATGGATGTACATGCATGACAAAAAACGCGACCTACTGTGACAAACACGTATCATCACGGAAGTGTATTTTTTTGTAGTGTTGGAAAGAGTGAGATTATCCAGCTTAAAGAGTGAGATTATTTTTCACTGAAATATTAAGTCATTGACTTAATATTTCAAAATAAAGAAGTGTTATAAGAACATTGACTTAATATTTCTATGTGGAACGCTTCTTTATTTCTGTCATTTTTCTCAGGTCACCCCTTATTTTGCAAGAAATGATGTCTTAAGATGATCGACACTACAAAATCTGAGATACCTCAAGTTAAAATTGTGCTTGAGATAAAAGAAGGGTTCACTTCCATTGTGAAAGTTTGCAATAAACAAGAAAAAACCTATTTCACTAGCATGTCTTGGAAAAAGTTCTTGAAATTGTATCATGTGTGAGTTGATAGGGAAATGCACCTCACTTTAGCTGTTGAACCTGATCGCTCCATATCTTTCCATCTGCCCAAATCTAGTTAGTCATCCATGTATGTACTTTTTTTAAACATAATTCTATCTAATTTCCGTCCCTATTACATCCATCTCTGTATGGTGTAACTGTTACTTACTATTTGTATTGATTCAACATTCGTTACTACTTGACCTAAACTTGCACCTTACCCTGTAACTAACTTTCCTTATGTACATGTCATATAGCTTATTTCAAACTACATAAAACACAAAGAAATTGTGAGGAGGATTGATACTACATATGGCACAACTAAAAACTGGGAAGACATTGTTGTGCAATTAAGTTTATTAAGCGTATTTAATGGTTTCTAAAAATATATAGAACTGGATACCCTGATCATCCATACGTTCTACTCCTTCACACCTTGACGAAATCCAACATTAAGAACAAACTCCTTGCAAGATTTCTATTTAATACTATGTTTTCATCACACATGTCTTACAATTGTTGCTTTCTTATACTACTTTGCTTGTAACAAAAACTGCCGAAACATGCCATGCCTAACGTGATAGATGAAGTAGGTTTGGTCGGGATAATTCTACATCCCACTACGGACTTCCTATGTACATGCATGTCTTCTATGGATGATTACATAATCATCAATGGCTGGCCACAAGTACTGAATATGACCAAATTCAGTTACAAATTACAAATACCTCAATTACGAATCCTCAAATCCATACAATTACATGCAACACGAACCTAATCTTTAACGGAGCTCACCCTGCTCTGTTGTGTCCATGTACGGCAGCCGGCTGCGCCCCTCAGAGTGTTGGTGCGGTCACGGCGAGGTAGAGTAGGATATGGGACACACACTGCCTCACGGGACTCGAGGCACCGTCGTCTCCCATGCCCTACCCTTTATCGTTGGACCGGTGGCCTGCACGTCATCGGTCGATGTGAAGTCGACAATGGATCCCTCATGGTTAGAGCCCAATACGTCCACCACGACGTGGTTGCAGCATGAGAGGATGGCGGCCACCCGTACCGGCGCCGGAGAGTGCGATTCCGCCTCACCGACGTCTACCACGAGGGTTGCCACGGCCTCCCACCACTCTTCCTCGCACGACAGGCACGCTGCGCCATAGCCTCAGGGAACGGGCCACAGAGGGCCTCTGAATCAGCGTGCCAACAAAGCGCTTCATGTTTGCCACATCATTCAGTGGCCAAAGGACCGCATTGCCCCGGTGAGGCAGCGGCGACGTGCCTCACGCCAGATCAAGTACCATTTGAGCGTATGCTATGGATTCCCGCCGGATTGAGTCCGACCATTGTCGGGCCTTTTCCTCGAGGGTGCGATGGAGCGTAATACGGACAGACACCTCCTTGTCTGGCCAGGGATGAGGTCCCAGTTACTAGATCAGATAACAAAGAACTCGGATCCAATGCCCTTGACGCCGAAAGGGAGCTTGGGGGCAGAGCGAAGTGAAGTGGAGTGGTTATGGTTCGGTCCGGGGTGTGAACGGAGACAAATATATGTGGGGTCGGGACGGGCCTGCATGGGCTTGATCCGATGTGGCGGATGCGATCCCCCTCCCGATATCTGCCCCAGATTTGAGATGCATATGAGGCTGCCGGTCCGCCCGGGAATTTAGAGCCGATATGAGCCCATCTGGGTCACAACTTTTTGACCGGGCCGTTTGTCCGGACATATTGGAAAAGTTTAAGGAGCATATTCTTGAAATTAGAGAAAGGAGCAACAGGGGAGGGCATGAAATTAACTCTATAAACAAGAGATTTAATATTTCTATCAAAAAGTTAAAGAACCTTATAGACACTCTAACATTCTTGCAGAATACATCGCCTTCCAATTAAAAAATAGAGTTTCATTCCGAAAGGCAATGAAAAAACCATTGAGTTAACTTAAAAAAGCAGATATAAGGGGGAGTAAAAGCAAAAATTGTGGTCGTCTCGGAGGAAAAGAAATTGCACGCGCCGAATCCATTAAAAAGGGTAGACTTTCCCTTCAAAGAAATCACGCTAAACTTGATTACTGTTGCTATCCAATTCGAACTATCTATTCAGTATTAAGTGTAAAAGTTTGGATATTCGTAGAAAAAGATTACCGTGGCCAGCTATCGTTATCGTCAAAGGAGCGAGATTAGGGATTCCGGAGTGTTGAAACGATTAACAATTCAGCTCGTGGCTCATGTGTGCATGCATATGCCTTAGCTAAGCCAAAAAGGGCATGAACTTTAATTATCATACGAGATCGTTGCCACCCACGTCCATATCTGCGTTCACAAATAGCAAGTATAAGCCACTTTAACTTTATTAACTAGCACTTACTAGTTTCTGGACGAGGATTTATGGAACGCAAGTGTGGGACACTCAAGTCTGTGCGATCTTTTTTTCTTTTGGCTTCCGATTTTTGAAGTTCTATATCTTTTAAACGGACATTTTAAACTAAGTTTTATTTTCGCATTCGTGTTTCTTGCGATCAGTGCTTTCAAATAAGATCCATTTTGAATATATTTTAATGATGTTTGAAACTTAGTACGAGCGACCGATAAAAATCAATTATTTTGTGTCTACGGCCGATAGAAAAAATTACTTCAAATTATACCTCTGAAACTTGTTGAAACTGAACATTTTTTTATGCAAAAAGGGAAGTTTCATTGTTGAAACTCAAAGCTTTTTGAGAGATCTTCGTTTTTACTATGCCCTCGAGCGGGATTCAATTACTACGCGAATCAGGAGGCAAATCGAGCGAACGTCATGGCTTGGCAAGTGAGTGCCCCCGCACTTACTTGCCCCTGCGAATTTTTGACTAGTTCCCGCCATCTCTTTGGGTGGTCAGGTTAGAATTTTTCCTGTCGTGTCAGGCATGACAGCAAGATTTGATGTCAGTTGCTTTAGATCCGTTCAAGGGTCAATTGTCGATGACTATGACTTCTACTCCAGAGTGCTGGTCCTTTGGGATATGTGCACAAAGGCTTCTCGGCGGTCATTGATATGGTCAGGCCGCTTTCGGTAGTTGAGCTGTGAAATCGGCGCGTCGGCGGCTTGTCCTGACGGTGGTAGTGGCTGTTAAATAGTCCAGAGATCTCGATGTAATTTTTATTATCTTTCAGGTGCTTTGTAAACATTTATAGTAGATATGGATCTTTTTAAAAGACAAAAATAATATCTTGTGACAAAAAAAAGTAATTCAAACTAATCCAAAAAAAAGCATCAAGAATATCTGGGAAACGAGTAGGAGCATGCAAGAAGTTGCTAGCGTGCTGCACACAAGCATGCATGTACCACGGCTTTGCCGCCGTTATTTTAGCCGCGGTTGGGTCAAACAGGCTTGATGAAACTCATGATGAAACAAGAGTCAACAGACCACCCGATTGAGCTAAAGCCGTTGGGACGTACCTGCTTGACGTCGACGTAAACAGTACACTTAGACCCGATCTCGTCAAGGCCGCGCAGTCGTCCAGCCGCCCGCCGATCAATGGATGGCTGCTGTAAGAAAAACTTTGTCCACCTTATCTCCTCACTTTCCCACGAGTAGTGTGTCTCGTGTGTGTGCACAGTACAGACCTAGGCGGAAAGAAAAACTCGATCCTAGGGTACTACATACAACTCGAAGGCATTGTATTATAATGTCAAAAAAGGCATCGAACTCCAGTTAGCTGGCGCAACATAAATATACATGGCGAACACGCCGGCTTGCACAACGGGAGTATATGTTGCGAGGGGACTTTATTTTTTGGTGAGAACCAGGCTTCAAGCTTGGTCGGTAGCCCCGCTCCACGAGGTCTTTAACACGGTGCTAGACACACGTTCTAAGTAATACAGACCTAGATACATGCAATAATGATGACGATTGAGGGGCCGCATAGCATGCAAAGCTCTTTCGCAACAATTTATGTCGATTTATTTATTTGTGCATGACAATAATGTATGTCGATTACTCCATGTTATATGGCTTTATTTTCTCTTCTGAACAGGGATAAAATTGAGAAAGAAGAGTTTAACAATTTATGTCATCACTTACACAAAATAGCCTCCTCTCATGACATTAGGGCATTCAACTTTTTAGCCCGCACATGTGGAAATGACCGTCTCAAACTTATTTCTTTGAAAATGACTCTTTTTTTAAACACAGTACGCACGCAGACACTCATACACTCACCCATATGAACACGCACACATCATCTTGAGATTGACAAAGTAACCACAAGCGCCTCCGTATTCGACGAGAACACCTCTTCCCACCGAATGATTGAGATAAAATCCAACAAAATGCGTGCACTAGTGCCAAGTCTAGGACTTGAACCATGGTGAATTGGTTCAACCACAAATAACGTAACCATCCAAGCTAGGCTCAGTTTGCTGAAAAATACATTTTTAATACCTCGTATGTAACATCAAGGGGACAAAACACAATGAGCATCGTACACTCAGTCTTGAAAAAAACTATATACCAGGCAAGGAAGAAACATACTGACAAATACGAGAGTAATTTTATCAATTCGCAGTGTTCTAGATATACTGCTATAATTAGATCTTCCAAAATAAATCTAATTAATTATGCAAACTCTCCATACTTCAGTTACACACATAGAAAATTCAACAAGTCAATTAATAAAATTTGGCCAGCTTCTTATTTCTGGTTAAATGAAAAAAAAAAACTGCATCTTAGAGCTTATCCCATCGCACTATCGATCACCACAAATTAGCCTGGCCTGCTGATCGCTTTAGCCACACACCAACGCATGGATGATGGATCATCCAGGCAGACCGACCAGATATTAGATGTAAGATCATGGTATTTTGCTCCAGGTTTATGGGCACCTTCGTCGCGGCAATTCATGTGATTGTGTCCACCCGAGATTACTTGGTGCTATGGCCGTGAGATCATGTACTACTCCATAACAGAGGCATAGGGGCATCTCAAAAAATAATACTCCCTCCATTTTGTATACAAGGCCACAAACTCATATTACAGGTACCAAGGCAAAAGTTAATGTCTTCTAAGTCAATGTTGCAAGCCAGCTTATCTCCTTGTTTGCCGTGTAAATTAATGTGTATTCTTCTCTTTCATGCACATCAAGCCAATGCTCCTACTTCCGTATGCATGCAAAGGATAGTTAATGTTCTCCTTTACTAGTACTACGAGGCAAACACCATTAATATTGCATCGATTAGTGTTAGTGGCCTTGTATATCTGCAAATTGTTATTTTGATAGTGGCCTTGTATATAAAAATGGAGGGAGTAATTGGAAACTATTTCAAATACAAATCCAACAATATAATATTTGGTGACATGCATTAACATTTTCCTAATCAAATATGTGGTCAACTTTGTTCAAAAATATAATGGGGCCTAATAATCCTAGACCGAGAGGTAGTAACTAATACTCCTCCCTCCTTTTCAGTTTATAGGGCTCAATTCAAAAATCTCACCAACCAAGGTAGATGGTGAGTGACGGAATACTTTTTATAGTTTGCAAAAACACCCAATTGATGCTCTTGATTTACTCAAAAATTTATATTTACCAATGTATTAGCTGTAATGCATGCATGCATAAAGTATATGCATTGGTCAATTTTCTCTTCATACTTGCATGCAATTATCTAATGCACCTTGGAATCTGAATTTGTGATGGGGAACAACCAAATTGAGCCTTACAAAATGGAAAAACTAAGATTTTGAGATAAGCCCTATAAACCAGAAAGGAGGGAGTACATGCAAACATGACACTTCAACATTTAATTATGCATGAAAAAAGGCACATCTCAACATGTAATCATGCATGTGAAAGTTTTTCCTTTGATGCTACCTAAATTCGTAGCTATAGAAACTTAACCCAGATCACACAAATGTATACATAAAATTTAGATTTTAATTATTTCCATACTTGGCACTATCTTTGAAATTCAAAATCATATTATTTATGTCGACATCATAGTGTAGAAGCTAGCTATATGAGCTCAAATTTTATAGACCTCAGCGGAGTCATTTGAATTTGCTTTCTATGTTACATTCTTGTTGCAGGAAACATTTAATTGGGTACTTGGATGACTTGAGCAATCCTTTGTGATAGAGAGATCAAAGCACTATAATTACTATTGATCTACTTTAATTGTTTCAATTGCAGGAATTGCGAGCAGATAATAAATGCAAACTTTTTAAGACGTAACTTATTTTTGTTTGAAGCACAAGATCACAATTCTTGAAATAGATGTATTATACAAGCCAGTTCAAATATCTTCAAAGTTTTTTTTTCTGCGGGGGCAAAGATCTCTTCTTTTTTAACTCTGTACCCCTGGTATTTGAAACCTAGCTCGCAAGCGTACATTGAATTCTAGTCAAGTAAGGTCAAATTTCAAATGGTACACACCTGTAGTGTACTAAGTGTAGTACATATAAGATAGTATAACATGTACTAGTTCACGCCTCCCATTAAAGCGGAGGGAACATGTATATTGACCATACAAATTACAGTAACTCAGCTAGCAATATTATATGAAACTGAACTCAAGTAAGTTCATGTTACAAGCCAATCCCAAACCATACAACGGTACAAGCACTGAAATTTAAACATGCATGCGTACACGCATATGTGTAACTCCAATCGCAAACGAGAAAAATATGCGTACTACTACAATGTGTCTGATAGTCGTACTTGCCCATGCATGCGTGAGCGTGACCTTACGTGAAGCAAAAGCAACACAATATATGCCACTATATATAAACGCTAAGCATGCATGCATAGTAGTACGATTATATACGTAATTAGGTTGGATCAATATACTTAATCATGCAGGTAAGTGTTGAGCCGACCGCGCCAAAGTACGTAGCCGATCGATATCGACGGTCATCCACCGTTGTTGCGGTTGTTCGAACCTTTGGAATGATCAGCGCCTGTCAATACCCTGAACTTGTCAGCATCCCTCCTCGTCGTCGACCATGGCGACACCGCGAGCCGCCGGCCGGCGCGTTCACCGAGCAATGCCTCCGTGCCTGCACGGCGGAGTCGTACCGGCCTCGCCGCCATAGCAGCAAGGGAATATCCGCCCGACATGATCACAAGAATCGCCACGACTAAGGTGCACAGAAACTTAAGCAACGCCATGATGACCTTAACTACAGCTGATTCTGGTCTTAAATCTCTCTATTATGATGGACAGTGGTATGTGTAGTGCTTGCGTTTGCGTGTAGTTTGTGTTTAGATCAAGATGGTGCAAATATATATAGCACGATGGAGCAGCCACGCCCCTGCCCCTAGCCTACACGTAACACGTGTATCAGTGCGTACAGACACGTAATCGTGGGAAATGGTGAGGACACATGTGATTACGTCATGGACACACGTTCAATTCAACGGCTTTTGTTCCAATCTTCTGTTGTTTCATCATGAGCTTCAGTAAGATTTTTGACGTTCGATCATGTAAGGTAGCTTTGCATGCCGGGACACGTTGTGTTGCAGCAGCCTGGCAACTTCTTGCGTTGCATGCTGGTACATTTTGCGGAAAGATTCCTAACAGATTGATCACTTAGTTAGTCCATGCATGCACACGTGAGGCGCGAGCTGATTTGTTAATAATTTATATTGGCATCTTGGAATGGAATCTCGAGTCTTTCTGTGCCAGTCTACCGGCCGACTAGCTCTTACCCTCAGCAGCGCACGATCCCAAACGGACGTCCGGTTTAGCCGGATCTCGTCCCTTGGGGTGGTAATGGGTTCGCTCATGTTCGCTTCTGTCCGTTGGGTTGTGGATGCACCCAACGCGTAGCCACACCGCAAATCATGTCCGGGATGGACGAGATTAAAAAAACAAAAAACAAAAATAGAAAAAAGTAAATAAACACAAATATAAAAACATAAAACATAAATTAACTATAACGGCCACAAAATGGTCCAGTTTTACGGTTCACATTGCCATAATTAACATAAAAAACCGCCGCCCGCGCGCTCCTGCCGTGGCCGTCGCCGTCTTCTCAGTGGCCGCCGTTGTTGTCGTCGTCGCTGACGAGGTCGACGTAGTCTGGCGGCCCCAGAGGTGGGACGGCGGTGCGTTGTACATGGGGGCGGGCTGGAAGGTCGGAGGTGCCTGCATCACCTCCTCCTATGGCGACGCCTCCTGTTCCGGTGACCGCGGCGGCGTGGCGTACCAGTTCACGCCTCCCACGGCGTCGGCCATCTCCGGAGCCGTGCACGACCAGCTCCACTGCTGGCCCACCAGGCCTGGGTGGAATGCGGCCACCGGCTCCTCCTCCATCACCTCCGCCGCCTTTTCACCATCTCCAGCTCAGGGATGGCGACGTTGCCGGCCGCAAAGAGGGCCATCATCTCCTCGATGCCCTCCCATTGGCGTTCATTGGGCGTGTTCATGGAGTCCTCCATGACACGTTGCATGAGCCGGACCTCCTCCTCCGCTATCATGCAAAGTGGTGGTGGTGGAGATGGAGATGATGAAGGCGACGGCGTGGGTGTGAGGCCACGCACCCGTGTACGCCCGCGCACCTGGGGAGCACGCGCTGCGCGCTCTCGACGTGGCCGCTGCGGCCCCGACGAGGTGCCGGCGAAGAAAGACGCGCGCCGCACGTCGTGTTCGTCCTGGAGCCACGTGTCCCAGAGCACGGAGTCGGGGGCGTACTTGGAGTCGTAGTACAGGTCGTCCGCCAGGAGGTAGCAGGGGCGCTCGATCTCCTTGCGGCGCGCACGGCCGCTCGTCAGGATCGGCGGAATCGGGACCCGGTTGGCAGAGGGGTGCACGTCGCTCCATGGGGGAGGCGTCCTCGTCTCCCAATAACGCCGGCATACATCCGCGCTGATGTACTGCCGGTCGCACTCGCCGCCGGCCGTAGGGCCGATGGTGAATGGGGCAGGCGCGAGGGCCCAACGCGGTGGTGATGCGGGCTCCTCCTTCACGGAGCCGCGGCGACGGCCCGAGGATGAGCTAGCCTCGCGGTCGTGCTTGCCCTTGTGGCCGTGGTTCCAGAAGCCCATGGTTGCGAGGCGGCCGGCCGACGAGATCGATGACGGGGAAAGGCTAGGGTTTGGGGCATGTCTGGTTTCGAGGAGGCGGGAAGGGCTGGACTGGGAGTGTGGACGACGAATGGTCCACGGCTTCCCCATTTAATAAGGACCGCGACTGTTCTCCTGGGCGGATGACAGGTGGGGCCGACCACCCATGTGCATTAATGTCAGGTGGTGGGAGGTAGGTGGCCACCTGCCACGCGGCCCCGATGCGGATGAGCGAGGCGTCCGTTTGCCGTCCGCCGCGACTCAAACCGCGCGCATGTTTGCGCTCGAAATGGGTCGGCCCAGACACAAAACGGACCAGACGGGTTCAGGCCGTCGCGCGCTGGACCGTCTGGTTTGTCCGCTTTACGCCAAACGTACCGAGCTGAACGGGATGGGGTCGCGCGCTGAAGTTGGCCTCATACACTGCTAGCTAACCGGCGACGCAAAAATGCATGAAAAAAGATAGCACCGAAGGTTTTGACTACTTCTTGCGAATTCTTCATCTCTGCACGCTCCTTCACCACCTTTCCAAAAGCTGTCGAATTCTTTCCAGGGCGGATGCAGGAGGTTGGTCATCAGGGGCCAGGGCCAGCCCCAATGTGATGATTTTACCCTTATTATGCATGTGAACAGTAACTATTTTTCACTTTTTCCTTTAGCCAGAACTTTTCCCACGTCAGAATTCAGACGATCCTTCCTCCACCCCTGATTCTTCATCAATGAGAATGTAAAATTCTAGGGAACGCGGGCTTCAATTTTATTTCCCCACTGCAAAACCATGTTTTGGAAGGAGAATTGCCGTAATTTTTCAAATCGTGCTATAGTATTCATCTCCTATAAGGCTATAACGAATCTGCGCAGTCTTTCTAAAGTCTAAACTCATCACCAACCTTCCTCACCATCTCGTGTCTGATGCATGCACTGCTAACTATGAATTCTCAAAGAAAAACAATGGCTAAATTTCAATAGCATCAAATTTCGGAGTACATATTTCATCTAATCCTATTTTCCCTACCAGTATAAATTAATCCGCTCATATTGTACTTTCATAAAATTGAAATGAAGTTGTATATGACAAAAAAAGCATAGAAGATATATGTATTCACCTCTAAAATTATTTGTGATTCGATGCTCATGACACATATTATTAATGATGTCTTATATGCATGCCCAACGACTACACGAAGTTATATGTATCCACCTCTGAAAAGGCGACTGATAGGCGCCAGCGCACCGGCCGATAGGGCGACTGATAGGCGCCAGCGCACCGGCCGAAACTTTCGGCCGGTCCAACGCGGGCCCTTGATTTGTTTAATGTATAACTGTCAGATCTTTCTTCTTCCCCTCCCTAGTCGTCTTCCTCCCTGCCTATTGACTCCCTGATGAAAAATTCCCCATTCCTTCGCCAGATCTCCCTTCCTCTTGATTCTGGCATCATCTCCGGCATGCGGCGGGTCCTCCCCACATCGTCTCATGGCGTCGTTTTCCGTCTGCGGCTTCGACTATGTGACCTTCCCAGCAGCAGCTCGTTGTTGAGGTGCTGCACGTGGGCACCACCATTGCTGCACTTGACCGACACTGTGGTTGGAGCACACGGGCACGCCATCGCAGCTCCACCACCCGTTGTCGTTCAACCAACAGCTCGCTGCACCAGTTGCATAAAAAAACAGTCACCGTTGAGGCTTTTCAGGCTCGCTGTTGAAGCATTCCTGCTTCCCGGTTGCAGCTTCGCCGCTGGCTTGTTGCTGCTCATTGAAGCGGGTAGTAGCTCGCCGTTGTTGCTTGTAGCTCCTGCTGTTGACAGTTGTAGCATCGGTTCATGCAGGTTGTGCTGCTAGGCCCAGCAAATTTTGCCGCTGGTTGCAGCTCATGTACAGGCGACAGTCGCCGCACCCATCATCATTGCAACGCGTCGAGGTTCCCCCGTCGAAGCATCTGTGTGCGCTGGTTCGAGCAACAAATGGGCGCCGGTTCCAACATCCAGTGTGCTTCTTCGCGATGCCCCCCATCGTAGCACCGATGCTCTGGTGGCTCCATGAACAGCGCAATGTGGTTCCAGCAAAAACACATGCTAGATCCAGCAAAAAACATGTTGGTTCCAGCATCCGCCTACTGGGATCCATGGCAGACTGTTGTATGGAGGAGAGAGGCGCGACACGAACGAAATCTTGATCACAATCAAGAGAATCCATGGTGGGTTCCTGTCAGGCAGAGGAAGGGGAAGTGAAACTGCTGGAGAAGATGTGAAGGAAAAAAGAAGAGGCGAAAAGGAACGAGTGGATGTGACGCTCCCTCGTGAGTAGATAAGGAAACGATCTGTGGCCCACCAGTACTCGCAAGCGAGTGCAACCGACCGAAAGTTCGGCCGGCCCGCCGATTACAAACGTTTCCCCTATGAAAAGCGCCCCAATACTTAAGTATTTCCTCCGTCCCAAAATGTAAGACCTTTTTTGACACTACAATTTGATTTTCATTTAACCTCATACCACGTATCAAAGATGACATATGAAATAAAAACACCTCAAATTCATCCCATCAATTGCATATATTATTCTCACGAAGTGAATTCCATGCCACTGTTACATAGAAAATACATTGGGTATTGAGACACTTGACACTCGTTTACATAGAAAATACATTGCATTTTGAGACACTCGACACTCGTTTACAGAATAACTCCTGAGATTGCAAACTATAGTTCATTATACTACTGAAATATTAGAACTAGTAGGAAACAACGTTCCACTAGTATGGTCATGGCTTTCTCGTTTCTTGCAAGATCCCTCGGAAAGCATCTGCATACCCACCAGACCCATTATAATTGGACTCTCCACCTCACTTATTTTGTTCCAGAGAGTGGCCGCATACTCAGTAGACGTGGTAAAATGGGTGGCTCCATCTAATTTTCTTGTTGCGGTTGTGGCGGCCGCACAAGGGTTTCGTGGTTGGCGGCAAGGATCGGCAGCAGAGGTGATGGCGGCGCCCACGTGCAGGAATCATACACATCGGGTGGCGCTGTCCCACGCGTCGCCAGCCGTGCCCTCACCCTCGTATATCAGGGAACCCCACCACAACCATTTGCCGACGGTGGAGAAAGCAATGATGGTGGAGGCATCGAGACACAGATGAAACTGAGGTTCATGGTGTGATGCATTAGTACCTGGTGGTTGCCTTGAAACCACCTGCAATACAACTAAGTAGGGAGCGGTTTTGTATTATTTGGAACTGTCTTCAATAGTGCATGAGCTTATTGGAGCCAGTTTTACTTTTTCTAGACTGGTGAGCACGCTCGCTAGAGGCGACTAGATGTTTTAATGTTCGGAACCGCCTCTATGGGTCACCTCTAATACTCAAAATTGTAGTAGTGATACTTCAATTGCCATTTTGTTTAGGGAAGACACTTTAAATGCCATTGATGTAAATACAACACAAATTTATAAATTTGTATGTCATGATCATTACACCAGATGATTTCTTAACTTGCCAACAGTATTACATTACATGGAAATTAACTGAAGTAAGTCCATCTTACAAATTAATCTCTATCACAAACGGTACAAGCAATAATGAAACATGCATGCATATATATACAAATATACGTACTACTAATATTTGCGTATACACTCCCCTAAAAAGAT
Source organism: Triticum dicoccoides (assembly GCF_002162155.2). Taxonomy (NCBI): domain Eukaryota; kingdom Viridiplantae; phylum Streptophyta; class Magnoliopsida; order Poales; family Poaceae; genus Triticum; species Triticum dicoccoides. The sequence continues at coordinate 63,641,212 of NC_041387.1, read as the reverse complement.
GTGTTTATGCCCGTGCATGCGTGATCATGCATAAAGCCAAACCAACACACAACATACACTATATATGTAAATGCTATATGAGCTAGCATGCGTGCATGCACAGTACCATATACTCCCTCCGTTCCTAAATGTAAGTCGACACCATCCTCCAGACCTTTCCTGCTGCCCGGGCTTCATTCCCAATAAAATATCTAGGGCTGCCTCTCTCGGTCTGGCAACTAAAAGTTCGGGATTTCCAATTCCTCGTGGACAAGACCGCTTCCAAACTTGTTCCTTGGGATGGGAAAAATATCACAGCTATTGGTCGGGCTGCCCTCGTCAAGTCTGTGCTATCCTCACAAGCCATCTACTTCATCACCCCATTGATCGTTCCACCAAGCATCCTCCACAATGTCAACAAGCTTGAGAGAGCTTTTCTTTGGGCGGGAACAGATAAGACTACCGGCGCGAAGTGCAAAGTTAATTGGGAATTTGTATGTCGACCAGTCGAATATGGAGGTCTTGGGGTGCTAAACACGGAGAAATTTGCAAGGGTACTTCCCTTGCGTTGGCTTTGGTTTGAATGGAAGGAACCCACCAAACTATGGGTTGGGACCGGCAATCCATGTGATGAGATGGACAAAAATCTTTTCTATGCTTCAACGACCATAAGCATTGGCAACGGTGCGCACACGCCCTTCTGGGACTCCCCTTGGGTGCGGGACCGCAAGCCAAGAGACATCGCACCGCTTATCTACGCCGCTTCCTCTCGGAAGACATGGAAACTTCGGGAAGCCCTTCAAGATGATGCTTGGGTTCGCAAGATCAAGGTCACTCCCAACTCCACCTTCGAACATCTTCGACAATTTATTGAGCTTTGGTCCACCATCCGCGACTTCCCTCTTGAGGTGCACGCCGAAGACAACATTGTGTGGAAACACACTGAGAGCGGGATCTACAGTGCCAAGTACGCCTACTTGGCCCAGTTTTTTGGAATCATCCGCTCACCCATGGAGCTTGCAGTGTGGAAGGCCTGGGCCCCGCCCAAGGTCAAATTTTTCGCGTGGTTGGCCATACAAAATAGGGTATGGACTGCTGACCGGTTTGCCAACCGGGTGTGGCCCAATTGTGGGCTTTGTCCTCTTTGCAAGCGCGTGCAAGAGTCCATCAATCACCTCCTCTTCAGATGCCGGTACACTATTAGACTTTGGGAAATGATAAAAGATTGGCTCCAGCTCGAAAGCATCAACACTTCCACTTGGCACGGTCAACCAAAGAGTGGTGGATCGGGCTCTCGGACTCTACCATACCGAACAGGAAGGCCATGGCTACCCTCTCTATGCTCACCTCTTGGACAATCTGGAATGAAAGGAACGCTCGCATCTTCCAACTCAAGAGTGCCCCACCGACGGTTCTACTAGCTAACATCAAGATTGAGACTCAAACTTGGGTCACCGCGGGTGCAAAGAAATTGGGATCCATCATGCCGCGAGAGTAGGCCTGTTGTAGTGGTGTTGTAACACGATGGGTGTTGTAACACAAACTTTAAACTCCTTTTCCCCCGCTTAATTAATGAATGTGGCAAGTCTTTTGCCTCCTTTCAAAAAAAAAACTACAAACTATATACGGATGTATATAGACATATTTTAGAGTGTAGGTTCACTTATTTTGCTCCGTATGTAGTTTATAGTGGAATCTTTAAAAAGACTTATATTTAGAAACGGAAGGAGTACGTACGCATGCAATTAAGCTGGGTATATAGTGAATCGTCATGCAAGCACGTAGCCGATCGATATCGACGATCATGGCTTCTTTGGCGGTTTGTTTTTGTCGTGCGAATTATCGGAAGGACCAGCGCCTTTAGTCAACGTGAACGTCTCGGCAGTTCTCCTCGTGGTCGTCGACGGCGACAGCAGCAGCCTCCGGCCGCCGCGCTCGCCAAGCAACGCCTCCATTTCTGTACCCTTGAATCGTTCCGGCCCCGCCGCCACAGCGCCAAGGGAACCTCTGCTCGACATGATGGCAAGAATCGCCACGAGGATGGCAAGAATCGCTTCTGCTCGTCAATGGGATTCTCTATATGATCTAGCTAGTTGTATATGTGTAGTGCTTGAATCTATGTGATCGATGAGATGGTGATGGTGCGATGGGAAGCATGGCATTGCCTGTGCATGCAAATATATAGTAGAACCATAGGGCAACCACACCCCTGCCCCTACACGTGTATCGGTATGTGTACAGACGTACTCATGGGAAATGGCTTGGAGATGGTCTTCGTCGCTACAGCAATCGGTGAGACGATGAGGTAAGCCTTGCTGAGATCGGGTCCACGTCTCGTGATTTCGTCATGGACACACGCTTGATCGTCTTCGCGTGAGTGAGCAGACAGATGGTGCGGATCGTCTTCGCGTGATGCCCGTGCGCGCTCTGCCTCGTGCACCAAGCCTGCAATGCCTCGCCCGCCTAACTACTTGTCCATCGGCCGACCTAGCTCTTGTGCCGATACACTGCTACTGGACTACGCACATACATTTCGGTACGTGCGCGTTGCACTGTTGTTGCTTACGCAAAAATGCATGAGAAAATCTAGCAACGAATGTTTTGACTACTTCTTGCTAATTCTCCATCTCTGCACGCTCCTTCTTCACCGCCTTTTCAAAAGCTATCGAATTCTTTCATCAATGAGAATGTGAATTTCTAGGGATTAAAGGCTTTGATTTTTTTTTCGCTGCAAAACCATGCATGTTTTGTAGGGACAATTGTAGTAATTCACGTTCAAATCATGCTATAGTATTCACCTGCTATAAGGCTATAATGAATCTCCACGGATTCTCTAAAGTCTACACTTAGCACCAACCTTTTCCAACATCTTGAGGCGTGATGCTTGCACTCTTAACTATGAATATTTAAGAAAAAAAGATTGAAAATTCTTAGGGGTGCGGTGCGGAAACACGCTTTAAGATTGGTAAAGTTCTTTGGTCTTAACTCCCATGTACTACTGTAGGGGTCCATCCATGAGAAAGTATCTGGTGAAACGGGGGAACTGGTGCACCGATTGCACCAGCGATATATGGGCCATTGGATGCGAAAAACAGGGACAAGATCAGTTAGAAGATGGGCCTCCTGTTACATTTGCAAAATGGTCCTTGTAGTGCAGTTAAATCAAGCGAATGGACCTCACCCACAATCAGTTCATTTCTCTTCCCTTCCAACTCCTGTACCAGCGCCGCCGCCGCAGCCGCCGCAAGGTAGGGTTAAGAGCCTCCCCCCCACCCCCCACCACCGCCCCGCCCTCTCTCTCCAGCTTCAAGCGTTGAAGCACCAGTGCCCAAAATCATGTGGCCCGTCGACGGCTCACCGCGATTGCATCTACCTAGCGACGCGGCGCTGTAGCTCCCGGCATATCGACGCTGTGGCTGATTAGGAGCCAGCCATCATCTTTTTACTGCTAAAGGATCCACGGTATGAGCACCAAATGTTGTTCTTCTGTTATCCACGAGCAGTCTATATTTTCAATCCTTCAGTTACCCAGATTTGTTTGAATCCAGTGGCATTTTGGATACTGAATATTATGAGCACCGAATCGATGTGCAACCTGCAGTTTTAATGGGAAACTTTTTGCCACTAATTTAAGCCAGTAGTGGAAAAATAGATGAGGGGATATATTCTGATTTGCATACGATCTTTATAACGCTTGCTAATTTTATAGTTAAGGTTTGTACATGAAGCAACTTGATGTGTATGTGATCAAATGATTACCCGGGAGCCTGCGTACATGGTGAGATTATGTTAATTACTAGTTGTTCATGTGATGTTCTTGACATGCATGTCATGAAATCGATGAGGGGATCTGTCTGAAGTGAGTTAAGATGTTTTTGTTATCCACTTAAATTTGTTCAAATTGAATGGAAAGGGCCTTTACAATGTCGAGTCGAACTTTCTATGGCATTACTAGTTAATAATTTTTCCCAATTTGTCTTTCCGCAATCACATTGTTGCTTTTCTCTGACGTAAAAATCTTGATGTGTGCTGCTTAGTTATAGGTTACTCCAGTCCTGTACTTTTGAACATGTATGTGATGTTTTGTCATTTTATTTGCATGAAAATAGGTAACCATGGAGTCAATGGCAAGTGTTGCTTTAAGTATTGGGTCAACTACAGCAATTGGAATTGAAGATGATGTCAGCAGCTTTCCCGTGGTAATTAATTTGTTTCATTGTTTTTGTATGACACACTGTTTTGTCACTTGATAGATTTTTTTAACCTTAAATTGCTAGGGGCACGATTCAGTTTGTCAGAAATGATGGAAATACCTACAACTCGCCAAAAAGAACCACTAGTCTTCCGTTTTGTGTAAGTTTCTTTTTTCACGTTGAGTGCATGAGCTTTTGTCGTTTAGGCACTTTGATTGATCCAGTGCAAAATGGGCCGTATGTAAGAAGTGAATTTGCCATGCCAAATATATGCAGCAAGTTATGTAATCGTATTAAGGTAACCATCACCATGATTTGTTATAAGTGTACAATCTATCTATGTTGATACACTGCAAACCTGGAAATGTAATTTGCAAAAGTTGACTGAGATCGCCTGTTTTGGCATGGAACGCCTGCTTCTCTTCATAATTTCCCATCAAGAAATATGGTTCATAATATTATGTCTTATTTTCAGGCATATTTGCAGCTGGATGGAGGTTTTGCGGCAGTGAATTGATGAAAACTCAGTAGAATATGTAACATTTAAGATGTATGAAAATCTCTACTGCTTTTCAAGTAGCAGTACTACTTTGTTGTACATTGTATATGAAGGCATGTCTCATCTTCATTTATATATTTGTTTGACCGAGCTTTTGTTTTAAATCGTGCATAGCACCTGATAAAATTGCCAGGATGTGCTCTTGTATCAGCTTATGTAACTGTTGCGTGATTGCTAATTGCCGATTTTGGCAAAATAAAATTTGTGCATAGCACCTGATAAAATTGGCATGATGTTGTTTTGCAAGTGAACCAAAGAGCTTCTGTTTTGCAACATTTGATGGAGTGATTTTGAGCTTCCTATGGTGATTCTTGGGAAGCCTGCCTAGGATCAGATTAGCTTATCTAGCCTGGAGTGGCACTCTTGAGTCTGGAGCCTGGAGTTCAGTTTTGTTTAATGACCTGTCGAGACTTTTCTAGCCTCCTGTGAATTGCATTTCTTTAATCACATGAAATGCTACAGGGCCTATTTTCTGGAAGTATGCCATCATCTAATCTAAATATATAATTTTGCTTACCATCTGACCGCTTTATCATGGGAATTTCTTTTCATTGTTGTCCTGATAAAATCAGTACCAAATAAAAATCACTGCGAGTAACTACCAAGAGATCTCTGAACACATTTTCTATAGATTCTGCCATGCAAGAACATCACGTCTTTCACATCGGAACAACACAAGCATCCACATAAATTGTATGACAAGCACCCATATAAACTACAAAAAGCTCGCATACTTTTAAAAAAAATGTACATTCTTGTTGATTACATGGTGCCAAAAATACAAAGCTAGACATGACCAGATCGGGACTAGCACGAGAGGTGAAATTATCAGTTTCATCAGCTCTCATCTTGGGGGACATGAAGATGACTCCTCTGAAGATTACCCAGTCATATTTCATCAGCATGGGCTCCTGATTCTTTGATGACCTAGTTCATGCCTCCAACTAATCGGTTGAAGCCTGGTGAAGCTGCGAAGGGGGGTGATTCTTGACATTCCACGCTAATCAAAGGCAAAAATATTGTTGGAGCGTGCAAGATGGTCCTGAATCTGAATAGTAGCGAATAGTCAGTTCTGGAACAACTATATAACCATGATAAAGTAACATTGCATTATCCTCTATAAAGGGTTTGCTACAAATAAAACACAGATTCCAAAGTATCGCATTTTTAGAATGCAAAGGAAATTCACTACTAGAGAAGTAGCTATGCAACAGCGGGGATACATATTTGTTCTGCCTCGACGGTAGTCAGCTAAAAAGTTTTTGTAACTACTAAACATATTAATAGTAATATATTAATACTTAGTAATTCCTCGGCAATGATGATCAGTCATTTTAGAACAAACATCAGTCAGTCGCACAAGACAAGACACAAATTGGCAGCTACTACCTATAGCTAGTGTTATGTGTTCATGTAGCATGTTTTTCGAATCGATTATAGGAACCTCCAATATATGAGGTTTTGCAAATAGAATATAAGGAACACCGACATTCTGTAAGCCATGGTTACTAACCTGCATGAAAACAGGGAGTACATCCCTTGTAATTGGCATGAAGATTGTACAAATATACTTGCAGCTCGTAAGTAAATATGGTGCTCACAACACACTATTCCAATTCTGAATCAACAAAAGCATGCCTTTTCAGTTTTCAATCAAGTAGAACAACATTGCTCATGCTCATCTCCAGGCCACTTGTTTAAACAGATTGGAGGGAAAGGTGTGGACGAAATTGTAAGAACAAAAATGACCTTAACACATGGATAAAGGAAGAAGCAAACATACCAAGGTCCTCGAGTTGCTGCAGATGGTTAGCGGCAGCAGTAGATTGAGTCACCAATGCACTCACAAAGAGCCACCACTACCAAAATCAAAATCGAGGCACTCTTCAGACGTTACGGCGGCAGGGTGCTGCTAGAAAGTTCAAAAAAGCAGATCAATCCTATGTATTTGAGTGAGGCGACGCTCGGTTGGTACAAGATTGAGAGAGATAGAGCAAAAATTAGTAACCCTAACTCGCCTGGCACGGTGGTACAGAAGAGGGAGAGAGGCGATTGGGTTCAGTGAAGATCTTGAGGGAGGGAGATTGGTTCTTGAGCTCACTGTACCTTAACCCTAGCTCGCGGCGGCGGCGGCGGTGGCGGCGGCTGCGCTGGTACACGAGATGGAAGGGGAGAGAGACGAACTGAGTGTGCGGGAGGTCAATTCACTTATTTAACTGCACTGCAAGGATCGTTTTGCAAATGTACCAGCAGGCCCATCTGCTAACCGATTGTGTCCCTGCTTTTTGCATCCAATGGCCCATATATCGCTGGTGCATTCGGTGCACCAGTTCCCTCGTTTCACAGGATACTTTCTCGTCCATCCATGCATATTTTGGAATAGTTGCATGACTCAGCCATCTCACCTCTCATGCTTTTTCATTTTATCTCCAAATTTGAATCTATTCTATATTTTGAATTGAAAGACCAGATTAAGTTCCGTTTGCATAATTGTGTGCATTGCGATGAGAATTTTCGAGCAAGATCATTCTTGAATACATTTTGACAACTTTCTAAAATTCGAGCAAGATCATTCTTGAATACTTCTGAACCTTGGTGAATTTATTATTCATCCCATCAAGTTTTAGTGGTTCAAACATGTCAAAACATTTCAGGAGTGGTCTTGTTTCAAAGTCCTCATCGTAAGGAAACAAATAAACAAAACATATAAATTGAACTTTTGGTTCAAAAGATATAATAGGTCAAAATTTTAAAGTCAAGAGAAAAAAAATGAAAGATGAGATTGATGGAGCTGCCAAAAAGAGAGAAAAGTTGGACGCATAGACCCATCTAAAGCACATGCAGAGACCAATCATATTTCGGAATCATGAGGCAATCGGACGGTAAAAAATCTGCATGCTACCACACATGCGTGCCACAAATCCTTTTAGTATTGTCAAAAAAAATTGAAAGTACGTCTAGGCATACCGTATTTTTATAGAAGGCAGAAATCAATTACAAGATACTACAACTTGCTGCGAACAACAAGTGCAGTTTGAACTCCACACTCCACCGCGACGAGTACAAACACAACAGAAAAGAGCCTGCTCTAAGCCAATCAACTAGCCGCGTCACACAAAAACCGGTAGCCTCGAAGAGCAACAACTCCAACCGGATTTCCCTTGCCAACGCACTACCACCCTTGAATGCCTAAGAGGAGACGACGAGTGAATAGCGGGACTCGGTCAGCCCTGAGAAAGCCATCGTCTTGGAATCACCGGTAGTTGCATACATAGCGCCCACGAAGACCGACTCGGGCAGCGGCAAGCACCCGAGAACCACAGACAGAAACCAAGCCAAGTCTCCACATGCAATGCTCTCAACAGAGTAACGACGCCACACCGCCGCCATCGCCGGTCCTGCAACGGACAAGGCTTTTGCCTGAAGACCACAATCCGATCAAGGAGGGGAGATGTTGACACACTCGACGATGCCTCCAAGGAGGAAAACGACACCCACGGGCGCCGTCGCCGCCAGCTCCGGAACGAGCAGGATTTTCATCCGAACCGTCGCATCTCTCCCACCCCCATCAATAGATTGGCCAAACCGTCGGGGTCACACCGCCACTGTCGCAACACCTCGCAAACATGTCCAGACCATCGCGGTACATCGCCCTCGCTCGGCGGAGAGCAACCTGACCACCAACCAGCACCTGCATGGTCGCGAAAACCACCTCGCCAGCACCCATCCATCCTCAACAACAACCAAGCTTCGCTGGCACACCATGCCGATGCTGCAACCTGGGGCCACACAGGGCAGAATCCGTGGCCCCGAATCACCCATGCGAATGCACACTCCCATCATGGTGCTCCCCTGTGCGAGCCCCTGCTCCGACCACCAGCATGGAACCAACGCAAATCCTGGCCGTGACGCCACCAACACCATAAAGGAGCCGCCTTCCTCTGAGACAAGTTAGCATCGACAAGAGCCACAATGCACTCCTCGGCCACCGCATCAAATCCCATCCGCCGCTCCCGGCAGCACGACACGAGATCTGCATCCACCAAGGCCCCACGCCGCAACCTCCTGCACCCACCACCAATCTCGAAGAAGACCATTGCCCCGCTCCACCATGCGACCGCACACCACCTCTCCCCTCCTCTCCACTGTGTAGCACCTCCACCAGCATCACCATGCCGGGCAAGAGCCGCCACCGACACCCCCATGGTGCCCAGAGGCCGCCAAGACCCGACAAAACCAAGCCTCGCACGTAGCCATGGCCCAGACCCTAGCACTACCAGATCCAGATTGGGATCGGGTTCACGGGCCCTAGGCCGCAGCCGCCGCGGAGGCCACACCACTGGACGATGCCCTGCCCTCCTCCCCCGCTAGAGAACCGAGCCAGCGCCGGAGCTCCGCCGCACGACGCCGCCAAGCCGTTGCCGGGGGAGAGAAGGGACGCACCAGGGAGAGGCCCCGCCGCCGCCAGCACTGCCCGGGCTTTGCCCAGCAGTGGCCCTCAGCGGCGGCGAGGGGGAAGGGAGGTTGGAGGAGGTCGTCGGCGGGGGAAGCTAGGGTTCCCTCGAGTCGCCTCCGAGAGGGACGCGTGGGACGGGGACGGCCCAGGGAGAAGAGTTGACTGTAACTGTACCAATATTGTTAAATTTAGAGTACATGTTTCACCTGACCGGCCCCACCTTTCCTATCAAATTTAAAGACCAGTTCAATAATGTCAAATTAATCTGCATATATTGTACTTCCCTAAAATATAAACAAAGTTATATGCGACAAACAAGCGTAGAAGATCAATAGTACAAGAGTATTATTATTATTATTTATGAGAAAACTTCAGATCTATTCTTCTTTAATCATGGCAGTACAACGAACACTAAAAATGATAAAAAATTACATCCAGTTTTGTACACCACCTAACGACGAGTACAAGCACTGAAGCGAGCCAAAGGCGCGCTGGCGTCATCGCCCATCCCTCACCGGAGCCGGGCAAACCTTGTTGTGGTAGACAGTCGTGAAATCGTCGTGCTAAAGCCCCCATAGAACCACCGCACCAAAACAACAACCACTATTGATGAAGTGATGCATAGATCAGAATGATACAAACTGAAGACACACGAGCACAGACGAACAAAGATCGGATCCAAGTGGATGCACTAAAAACAATCACCGACCGAATCCCGTGAGATTCGCTGAAGACATACCTTCTCACGCGCTCCAACAATGCTAGATGCACCACAGGAACTGGGCTAGGCGGAGAGAATGTTATTCCATCATCAGGGAGCTGCCACCGTCTCGCCTTTCTGAGCTGGACACTAACCCTAACAAAACTCGAAAAATATTTAAAAACGAAGTCATCCCGCTAGCAAGGGTCGATATCCACCACGCCTTAATGGCCCTAGCATCGCCGGAGACGAGGCGAACAAGCGGCGGCGCCGGCAGGGGTAGAGGAACCCTACGCCTTTTTCTTTTGAGATACGACCCCAGATGGGTGTCGAGGCAAGGCCGCAGGTGCACCAGTGCTATTGTTCATTATTATTTGTGATCTGATGGCGCACACATAATAACGAGGTCTTATATGCATGCACCTAACGACTACACGAAGTTAATGCTGTTGCACATCAAATAGCTAAGCTGACTATGGTTTCCTTTTGTAATAGCTTCCTCGATAAGCCTCCTGAGAACAAGTACAATAGGGTGACTTAAGCAGGCTATAAGGAATAGAATAATATATCTTTGCTTAGTTGGAGGAGAAAGGAAAAAAGTGAGTGCTTGGTTAGTAGCCGGCTGCAATACGAGACCCAAGACATATTGTGAGGATGTAAGGTGAGCTAACTATTGATAAACTAGTACATATTTAAAACTTACTATTGTACATGCGGCTAAGAGGTTGTTGTAGATGACATGACAACTTCTTATAGCCAACCGTTGGTTGTATTATTAACCACGCTCACCTCATCTCTCTTGCTAAACAAGTAATTAACCTTGACGCATGGTAATAAAGAGAGGACCATGTTATCAAAGAAAAAGTGAGAATGGTCGGAGCGGAGAAGCGGTGGGCGGCCGTGCAGAGGTGGAGAATTAGCAAAAGCAGCAACAGGGCCGCATAACCAGCTACCTTTTTTCTCTTGCGAAAATAAGCAGCTATCGTTATCGGCAGCAAAAGAGCTACTCCAAGCATCGCGAGATTAGGATTCCAGAATATGCTGAATGATTAACAATTCAGCTCGTGGCTCATGTGTGCATGCATGCCTTAGTTAAGCCAAAAAGCACATGGACTAATCCGTTGTGGAAGTGCCAGTCTGATCCGGAGCTCAGATGGATGCCACACGTTTTTCAACAAAGGAAATATATTAATATCAAGATGATATCAATTACACCCAGCCTCTGCAACAACATAATATCCAGAACAAATCTAGACATCACGGATGCACACAGCCAACAAAAAAAAAAGAGAAAAAAAACAAAGGCCCCGTCGAAACAAAGAGAGGCTCACAGCTGCAAGAGCACCATCAGTGATGGCAACACGTAGACTCCGAAAAGGATTCTCCAAAAATGACGCCTTTATGAAGGTTATAGTGCACAAACACTATCGTCGTCCGGTCCAACCATCATAGTTAGATCCTGGATTTTCACCCTGGAGAAGGTCCAATCTCCAAACAATGCCTCAACAAGGAAACGGCTAGGAAGCCACCATTGCCAGGTACAAGACCTAGGGTTTTCAACCCAGAAACTGAGACCGCCAAGAACAAAGTCTGCCAGTGTTGCTGCCCACTCGTCGAGATTACTGCTGCAAAATTTCAATCGTCCAACACGCAAACTTCTTCCTATCTGTCCCATCCAGTTTTCTTACATCACCGATTATCAAGTTCACACAGTATAATTGTGTAGAACATCTAGCCTTCGATCCATCTAGACATATCAACCTCCGTTAATTTTTGGCCGACGAGGTAGATAATACTATGTGGTGGTGCCGCCGCTTGTGCCTCGTCATTCTGATCTGTGCGTAGCGCTGAAGATCTCAGGCAAGGCCACACAACAGTACCAAAAAAGAAACATCTGTAGGCAGTCACGGATTGCATCATGCCCCTTGCCTCCGTCACTATGGACGACCGCGGCTGGAGGGGTGCGCGCCTCGTGTGACTGCTGTCCACGGTGAGATCGGCTCCACGATCTTGACCAGGGTTGTCTCGGCAATCAGATCAGATCAGATTGACCATGGATATGGGGATGCCACACACGTACAGACCTATGTTCACAAATAGCAAGCTACTTTAACTAGCCAAGTGATCAACGAAGTATTAGTGGAATCTCTTGAAAACGAGTACGAGCTTAGCATGCAAGAAGTTGCCAGCCTGCTGCACACAGACCACCCGAGCTTCGCATGCAAATGTGTACCACGGCTTTGCAAGAAGGGTCAAACAAGCTTTGCTGAAACTCATCATGAAACGACATACCCCCACAGCTAAAGCCATTGCTGGCGTAAACACGAGACTTGGACCGGCCCGATCTCGTCAACGTCATTGTGCAGCCGCCCGTCCGTTTCGAAAAAAAATAAAAAATCCGTTTCGAAAAATTGTGCAGCCGCCCGCGGATCGATGGCTTCTATCGACAGGCTGCTGCAACGAAAACTTTGCCCGGCTTATCTCCTCGCCTTCCCACTAGTAGTCGGTGTAGTGTGTGTCTGTGTGACTACATTCAACTCCCTCTTGTTAATTTGAACTAAAACCACACGACAAGAATTATGGACCGGAACAAAAATTATGGAACGGGTGGGTACTATATTTGTACTATAATATTGTTCGTAACCCACCGCACTTAGAGCAACTTCAATGAGGCGACCCAAACGGACGGCGATTTCGTCCGCTTTTTGTTTGTTTGGGTCGGCCGCCCGTCCAGCGTCCGCCCTGTTTTAGTTACGGGTTGGCAGCACACCCAACGCGCCGACCCAAATGTGCCGGCATGGCCGGCTGACCGCCCTATTTTGCATTGATGAATTTGCATTTAAACATATAGTCAAATTACATAGTTTGAACCGAATAAAATAGCATAATTTTACAAGACGGATAAAAAGAAAAATGACTCATATAGTTCTCACATAGTTTTGCAAACGAATAAAAGAAGATACATCCATTGGTTGTCAACATGAGTTCACATATGCTCAACCAAATCATTTTGTAGTTGCACGTGAATTTCCCAATCACATATGTCATGATGAAATTGGGTGAACTGTTCAAACGTTGCCGCTCCTCCATGCTCAGACACAACATTCTCACCCCGAAACTAAAACCCTTGATCGTAAAGACGTTCCGGACGCTCGTCTTCTACGATCATATTGTGCATGATCACACAAGCAATCATCACCTCTCATAGTTTCTGCGTGCTTTAGGTATTAGCAGGATACCGAACTATGCCCCATCGAGATTGCAAAACACCAAAGGCATGCTCGACATCCTTCCTAGCACCCTCTTGCTCTTGGACAAATCTTTTCTCTTCTCTCCGACAGGGTTAGGTATTGTCTTGAAAATAGTGGTCCACTGAGGATAGATACCGTCATCCAGGTAGTATCCTTTGTCGTAGTTGTGGCCATTGATAGTAAAGTCCACCGGTGGGCTGTTTCCTTCGGCAAGCCTAGCAAACACCGGCGAGCGTTGAAGCACTTTGATATCATTGTGTGATCCGGTCATGCCAAATAAAGAGTGCAAGATCCAGAGATCTTGAGACGCCACGACCTCTAGTACGACAGTGCAAGCCCTGACACGGCCCTTATACTGCCCTTGCCAAGCAAAAGACAGTTCTTCCACTCGCAGTGCATGCAGTCTATGCTACCAAGCATCCCTGGGAAGCCCCTGCTGGCATTCATCGCCAACAAACGGGTTGTATCTTCAGCAGTCGGCTCTGTCAAGTATTCAGGGCCAACCATAGCAATAACAACCTTGCAAAACTTATACAGGGACTCTAGGCATGTAGACTTTCTCATACGGACGTACTCGTCAATGAGATCACCGCGCACTCCATATGCAAGCATTCGGATGGCGACATAGCATTTTTGATAAGAGGAGAAACCAATCTTGTCAACGGCATCCTCTTTGCACTCAAAATACTCGCCATAGCCAACCACCCCCTCTCTAATACGGTTGAAAAGATGCCTACTCATACAGAAACGGGGGCGGAATTTTTGATGTTTGAACAACGGGTTTGTTGTATCAAAGTAGTCCTTCCAAAGAAGGAAATGCCCGCTCTATTGGTTGCGATTCAACGCCGGAAGGTGGCCCGGAATGGAGCCACGGAACAACGGCCACTGGCTGTTGAGGTGGTGATGGACCAACATGGCAGCCAATATCTCCTCCTCGTTATCGAACGACGAATCATCGGAGTCGCAAAGCAAATTACGCAAAAAGAACTCGTCGGCGGAGTCCGTTTTGTACCTTGGTAAACTGTCGAACAACTTGCGGGCGTCGACGAAGGAGACAGCCGGCGAAGGGAGTCGCGACACGCATGGAACAGCTAGCTGCCCTGCCGACGTCCGACGAGCGTGCCGGTGAGGATCTGGCCGGGGCGGCGAGGCGGCTTCTTGGTCGGGGGCGGATGTGTTGGAGAACATAGTAATTTCAAAAAAATTCCTACGCACACGCAAGATCATGGTGATGCATAGCAACAAGAGGGGAGAGTGTCGTCCACGTACCCTCGTAGATCGAAAGCGAAAGCGTTAGCACAACGCGGTTGATGTAGTCGTACGTCTTCACGGCCCGACGAATCAAGCACCGAAAACACGCCACCTCCGAGTTCTTGCACACGTTCAGCTCGATGACGTCCCTTGAACTCCGATTCAGCTGAGTGTCGAGGGAGAGTTCTGTCAGCACGATGGCATGGTGACGATGATGATGTTCTACCGACGCAGGGCTTCGTCTAAGCACCGCTACGATATTATCGAGGTGGACTATGGTGGAGGGGGGCACCGCACACGGCTAAGAGATCCAAGGGATCAATTGTTGTGTCTCCAAGGGATGCCTCCCTCCCCGTATATAAAGGAGTGGAGGAAGGGGAGGACATGCCCTCTCTATGGCGCGCCCTAGGAGGAGTCCTACTCCCACCGGGAGTAGGATTCCCCCCTTCCAAGTAGTAGGAGTAGGAGTCAAGGAAAGGGGAGAGAGAAGAGAAGGAAGGAGGGGGCGCAGCCCCTCCCCCTAGTCCAATTCGGACTAGGCCTTGGGGGAGCGACCAACCTCTCCTCTCTCTTTCCCTAAAGCCCAATAAGGCCCATATACTCCCCGGCGAATTCCCGTAACTCTCCAGTACTCCGAAAAATACCCGAATCACTCGGAACCTTTCCGATGTCCGAATATAGACGTCCAATATATCGATCTTTACGTCTCGGCCATTTCGAGACTCCTCATCATGTCCCCGATCTCATCCGGGACTCCGAACTACCTTCGGTACATCAAAACACATAAACTCATAATATAACCGTCATCGAACTTTAAGCGTGCGGACCCTACGGGTTCGAGAACAATGTAGACATGACCGAGACACATCTCCGGTCAATAACCAATAGCGGAACCTGGATGCTCATATTGGCTCCCACATATTCTACGAAGATCTTTATCGGTCAAACCGCATAACAACATATATTGTTCCTTTTGTCATTGGTATGTTACTTGCTCGAGATTCGATCGTCGGTATCTCAATACCTAGTTCAATCTTGTTACCGGCAAGTCTCTTTACTCGTTCCGTAATACACCATCCTGCAACTAACTCATTAGTTATAATGCTTGCAAGGCTTATAGTGATGTGCATTACCGAGTGGGCCCAAAGATACCTCTCCGACAATCGGAGTGACAAATCCTAATCTCGAAATACGCCAACCCAACAAGTACCTTCGGAGACACCTGTAGAGCACCTTTATAGTCACCCAGTTACGTTGTGACGTTTGATAGCACACAAAGTGTTCCTCCGGTAAACGGGAGTTGCATAATCTCATAGTTATAGGAACGTGTATAAGTCATGAAGAAAGCAATAGCAACATACTAAACGATCAAGTGCTAAGCTAACGGAATGGGTCAAGTCAATCACATCATTCTCCTAATGATGTGATCCCGTTAATCAAATGACAACTCATGTCTATGGTCAGGAAACTTGACCATCTTTGATTAACGAGCTAGTCAAGTAGAGGCATACTAGTGACACTATGTCTGTCTATGTATTCACACATGTATTATGTTTCCGGTTAATACAATTCTAGCATGAATAATAAACATTTATCATGAAATAAGGAAATAAATAATAACTTTATTATTGCCTCTAGGGCATATTTCCTTCAGTCTCCCACTTGCACTAGAGTCAATAATCTAGTTCACATCGCCATGTGATTTAACACCAATATTCATATCTGTATATGATTAACACCCATAGTTCACATCGTCATGTGACTAATACCCAAAGGGTTTACTAGAGTCAATAATCTAGTTCACATCTCTATGAGATTAATACCCAAAGAGTACTAAGGTGTGATAATGTTTTGCTCGTGAGAGAAGTTTAGTCAATGGGTCTGTCACATTCAGAGCCGTATGTATTTTGCAAAATATTCTATGTCTACAATGATCTATACGGAGCTACTCTAGCTAATTGCTCCCACTTTTAATATGTATCCAGATTGAGACTTAGAGTCATCTGGATCAGTGTCAAAACTTGCATCGACGTAACCCTTTACGACGAACCTCTTGTCACCTCCATAATCGAGAAACATGTCCTTATTCTGCTAAGGATAATTTTGACCAATATCCAGTGATCTACTCCTAGATCACTATTGTACTCCCTTGCCAAACCAGGGCAAAGTATACAAATAGGTCTGGTCCATAGCATGGCATACTTTTATAGAACCTATGACTGATGCATAGGGGATAACTTTCATTCTCTTTCTATTTTCTGCCATGGTCGGGATTTGAGTTTTACTCAATTTCATACCTTTGCAATACAGGCAAGAACTCTTTCTTTGATTGTTCCATTTTGAACTACTTCAAAATCTTGTCAAGGTATGCACTCATTAAAAGCGTCTTGATCTATCTCTATAGAACTTGATGCTTAATGTGTAAGCAGCTTTACTGAGGTCTTTCTTTGAAAAACACCTTTCAAACACTCCTTTATGCTTTCTAGAAAATTCTACATCATTTCCGATCAACAATATGTCATTCACATATACTTATCAGAAAGGCTGTAGTGCTCCCACTCACTTTCTTGTAAATATAGGCCTTTCCAAAAGTCTGGATAAAACCATATGCTTTGATCAACTCATCAAAGTATATATTCCAACTCCGAGATGCTTGCACCAGTCCATTGATGGATTGCTGGAGCTTGCACACTTTGTTAGCACCTTTAGGATTGACAAAACCTTCTGGTTGCATCATATATAACTCTTCTTTAATAAATCCATTAAGGAATGCAGTTTTGACATCTATTTGCCAGATCTCATAAAATGTGGCAATTGCTAACATGATTCAGACAGACTTAAGCATCGATATGAGTGAGAAAATCTCATCGTATTCAACACCTTGAACTTGTCAAAAAACTTTTTGCGACAAGTCGAGATTTGTAGATAGTAACACTACTATCAGCATCCGTCTTCCTCTTGAAGATCCATTTATTTTCTATGGCTTGCCGATCATCGGGCAAGACAACCAAAGTCCACACTTTGTTCTCATACATGGATCCCATCTCAGATTTCATGGGCTCAAGCCATTTCGCGGAATCTGGGCTCATCATCGCTTCCTCATAGTTCGTAGGTTCATCATGGTCTAGTAACATGACTTCCAGAACTGGATTACCGTACCACTCTGGTGCGGATCTTATTCTGGAAGACCTACAAGGTTCGGTAGCAACTTGATCTAAAGTTTCACGGTCATCATCATTAACTTCCTCACTAATTGGTGTAGGAATCTCTGGAATTGTCTTTTGTGATGAACTACTTTCCAATAAGGGAGAAGGTACAATTACCTCATCAAGTTCTACTTTCCTCCCACTCACTTCTTTCGAGAGAAACTCCTTCTCTAGAAAGGATCCATCTTAACAACGAATATCTTGCCTTCGGATCTGTGATAGAAGGTGTACCCAACAGTTTCCTTTGGGTATTCTATGAAGACGCACTTCTCCGATTTAGGTTCGAGCTTATCAAGTTGAAACTTTTTCACATAAGCATCGCAGCCCCAAACTTTAAGAAACATCAACTTTGGTTTCTTGCCAAACCACTGTTCATAAGCCGTCGTCTCAACGGATTTTGATGGTGCCCTATTTAAAGTGAATGCAACTGTCTCTAATGCATAACCCCAAAACGATAGTGGTAAACCGATAAGAGACATCATAGATCGCACCATATCCAATAAAGTGCGGTTACAACGTTCAGACACACCATAACACTGTGGTGTTCCAGGTGGTGTGAACTGTGAAACAATGCCACATTGTTTTATATGAAGGCCAAACTTGTAACTCAAATATTCTCCTCCACGATCAGATCGTAGAAACTTTATTTTCTTGTTACGATGATTCTCCACTTTACTCTGAAATTCTTTGAACTTTTCAAATATTTCAGACTTGTGTTTCATTAAGTAGATATACTCATATCTGCTCAAATCATATTGTGAAGGTCAGAAAATAACGATACCTGCCACGAGCATCAATACTCATTGGACCGCATACATCAGTATGTATTATTTCCAATAAGCCACTAGCTCGTTCCATTGTTCTGGAGAACAGAGTTTTAGTCATCTTGCCCATAGGCACAGTTCGCAAGCATCAAATGATTCAAAAAATCTATGTTTATGGAGTTTCTTCATGCGCTTTACACTGATATGACCCAAACGGCAGTGCCACAAATATGTTGCACTATCATATTATCAACTTTGCCTATTTTGGCATCAATATTATGAATATGTGTATCACCATGATCAAGATTCAATAAACCATCAACATTGGGTGTATGACCATAGAAGGTTTTATTTATGTAAACAGAATAACAATTTATTCTCTATCTTAGATGAATAATCGTATCGCAATAAACATGATCTAATTATATTTATGCTCAACGCAAACACCAAATAACATTTATTTACGTTCAACACTAATCTCGAAAATATAGGGAGTGTACGATGATAATCATATCAATCTTGGAACCACTTCCAACACACATCGTTACTTCACCCTCAACTAGTCTCTGTTTACTCTGTAACTCCTGTTTCAAGTTACTAATCTTAGCAATCAAACAAGTATCAAATACTCAGGGGCTACTATAAACACTAGTAAGGTACAAATCAATAACCTGTATATCAAATATACCCTTGTTCACTTTGCCATCCTTGTTATCCACCAAATATTCAGGGCATTTCCGCTTTTGAAAGATCGAGGATGTCGCCTAGAGGGGGGGGTGAATAGGCGCTTTAAAATAATTACGGTTTAGGCTTGAACAAATGCGGAATAAACCTAGCGGTTAATTTGTCAAGCACAAAACCTACAACAACTAGGCTCACCTATGCGCACCAACAACTTATGCTAAGCAAGATAAGCAACTATGTGATAGCAAGATATATGACAAAGAACAATATGGCTATCACAAAGTAAAGTGCATAAGTAAAGGGGCTCGGGTAAGAGATAACCGAGGCACGCGGAGACGATGATGTATATCGAAGTTCACACCCTTGCGGATGCTAATCTCTGTTTGGAGAGGTGTGGAGGCACAATGCTCCCCAAGAAGCCACTAGGGCCACCGTAATCTCCTCACGCCCTCGCACAATGCAAGATGCCGTGATTCCACTAAGGGACCCTTGAGGGCGGTCACCAAACCCGTACAAATGGTGACCCTTGGGGGCGGTCACCGAACCCGTACACTTTGGCAACCCTTGGGGGCGGTCACCGGTACCCGTCAAATTGCTCGGGGCGATCTCCACAATCTAATTGGAGACCCTGACGCCTGCCCGGAGCTTTACACCACAATGATTGAGCTCCGAACACCACCAACCGTCTAGGGCACCAAGGCACCCAAGAGGAACAAGCTCTAGGGTGCCCAAACACCCAAGAGTAATAAGCTTCTCAAACTTCACTTCCACATATCACCATGGAGAACTCAAACCGATGCACCAAATGCAATGGCAAGGGCACACGGAGTACCCAAGTCCTTCTCTCCCAAATCCCACCAAAGCAACTAATGCTAGGGAGGAAAATGAGAGGAAGAACGAAAGAAGAACATGAATAACTCCAAGATCTAGATCCAAGGGGTTCCCCTCACTTAGAGGAGAAAGTGATTGGTGGAAACGTGGATCTAGATCTCCTTTCTCTTTTCCCTCAAGAACTAGCAAGAATCCATGGAGGGATTGAGAGTTAGCAAGCTCGAAGAAGGTCAACAATGGGGGAAGAACACGAGCTCAAAGGATAAGGTTCATTGGGGAAGAGGACCCCCTTTTATAGGACCTCCTGAAACCAACCGTTATGTGCTCAGGTCATGCACAAGCGGTACTACCACTTGGAGGAGCGGTACTACCGCTTAGCACGGTCAAAACAGCCCAACGAGAGAGAAAACACGAGTTTGTGGTCCTGAGCGGAAGTAGCCACGGAAGTAGCCTCGGTAGTACTGCTCCAAGCGGTAGTACCGCTCCCAAGAGCGGTAGTAAAAAATTACTTCCACTCCTGTCCGCGGTAGTACCGCTGCAGCCTTTTCAGAACACCAAAACTGACACAACTTCTACAAACGGACTCTGAATTCAACGAAACCAAGTTTGTTGGAAAGTTAGCGACAAGGGCTAACACAATCTTGAAAGAAATATCAATAAGAAGCAAATTAGAAAAGGCCCATAAGAAAATGGTGAGAAAACATCATAGAAGATGCATGCGAACTTCGTTTTCGATGAACTCAAGCTTGTCATCAAGATGACCATAAGCTCTAAGACTCACAAAGAGAACCAAACAAGAACCAAGAAACAAGATGCAAGGATGCAATGGTTTGAGCTCTCTACTAATGATATGATCAACCTACCAACTTGAGAGCCCCCCTTGATAGTACGGCAAACGATCCTATAACCCGGTCTCCTAACTACCACCATGAGACCGGTAAAATAGAAAACCTATCAAGGGAAAACCTTTGCCTTGCACATGGTCCACTTGAGCTAGATGATGACGATCTTGACTCCGTCAAGTTGGACCACCTTTCTTGATTGCGTTGGCTCGATGAAGACTAGATGATTGCTCCCCCATAGTCCACTATGGGTGAGCCACTCTTCGGCTCATCTTCACAAGTCCATTGACACCACAATGGATGGCAAGATTCAAGCACTTGATCTCTTCGTGATGATCCACTTGAACTTGCACACGGCAATCTTGATGACGATCACCACTTCATGTCATCCTTTCCATGGGTTGTATGATATCTTCCTCTTGATGCAAGCCCATGGATACGTACCTAACCCCACACAGAACTCTCACATAGACGATGGGTTAGCACACAAAGTGCAATGGACAATGCTTACCATACCATGGGATCACTTGATCCCTCTCGGTACATCTTCTACGCTTTGTGAGTTGATCAACTTGATTCACTATTGACTTAGTCTTGATCAACCTTGAATCTTTGCAACTCTCTTCATTTGGATAATGTATTGAAGGTAAACATGAATGATCACACAACCTTCTTCTTCAATACATGCTTGCAATAAGCTCAACACTCGCATGACCAATCTTTGGATAATTCCTTAATAGCACCTTGGTCAACTCATAAACTCCTTGAAAACAACACATGGACTTAAAGAAAAGCCTATGGACAAATCCTTCAAATATAACTCAAGACAACCATTAGTCCATAGAGATTGTCATCAATTACCAAAACCAAACATGGGGGCACTGCATGTTCTTTCAATCTCCCCCATTTTGGTAATTGATGACAATCACTTTTAAGAGAGTTTATATAAGGAATTATGCATCACCATGCAATGCAACAAACAATAGTGCATGAAAATGAGATGCAAAATCTAAGGAACAAAACCAAAGCAAGAAGAGATAACTCTCTAAACTTCTCCACAAAACTCTCTGAAACTTCTCCCCCATTGGCATCGATTGCCAAAATGGGCGAAAATCTAAGAAGGCCAATATAAATTGTGGTCCTCCATAAATTGTGTATTTCTCAACAAGAGAGTGGAATGCAATACACAAGTTTGACGGTAAATACTAGGAGGAAAACAAACTATATTTAGGCCCAAAGTTCACAAAAGAAAGATATGCCACAAAGACATAAGAAAGAGAGAAACAAGCAATCAAGCAATCAAAAGATACCAATTGAAGCAAGCAATCAACGAATATCAATTGAGCCAACTAGACCAATGATCCTACATGCCACATGAATGAATAAATGATATGAGCGAAGGAGTGTTCTAAAGAAACTGGAGAAGCTCCCCATGATTTGTGCACACATAAGAATTTTTGTATTTGAATACAAAGTGCACAAAATAGGATCATAGCTCCCCCAAAATCAATAAAAACTTACATCCAGTGCAAGTGAGCCTATAGGAAACAAAGCCTAGCGCTTGCAACAAGCACATGGTTGAGCAACATGTAAAAGAGGCAACTTAAGAATAGGCTCAACCAAAATGATGTGTGTGAGTCATGGCGAAGCACTTGAGAAGACTAAAATTAGGATGAGCATAAAGCATCAACATAGTCTTGAAAGAATGAGGCACACGGTGCAAGGCCTATCATTCCCACACACAACTGGCAAAAGGATTCACAAGCTTACTAATAAGCAAAAGAGAACCTATGCTTGTGACAACCCTGGTGAAGATAGACGAGGGGAGGCTCATCAAGACGAGGGTTACCAATTAATGGCAAAAACCTCGTAAAGATAAGCAAGAGGAAAATAACCTTCACCACACAAGAGTGCATCAAGATGTAACGATAGAGGACACGCACTCAAGGCACAAGCTTTCACAGAGCCACCAAAGAAATAACATAAGAAAGACAAGGTGGACGTGAAAGAAAGGATATCAACTAGAGATGTAATTTCTCTCAAGTGTATAAGGTTCTATGTAGATGAAATCATGCTGATATATATATCTACAACGAAGGATGTACACCCGAAATAGTTACAACACGAAGGAACAAGATGTCCACAAGGAAGTCATAAATATACCAATAAGATATTTGCTTGAAAGCATAGCACTTGGCTAGATATGGTCTTATTGTATATAAATGAAGTCCACACACACATCCATCAAGGGAATCACAACTAGCAACAGAGATCATCGTTGGGATGCTTTGAGAAAGGAAACAAGTATCACAAGATATGAAATGAATATCATGCCAAGGTACAACCTACACAAGGTTGAATGCAAGAGGGGAAAGCATGAATAGATACTTGTTACCGAGATATCATTGGAAGGATGTAGTAGATAGTAGTTCATTGATCATCCTAGCTTGACTCCAATATGCACATGGTGACAACACCTTCCTTGCGATTGAGCCGAGAATCCAATGCATCTCCAAATGTTCCTAGAAGAACAACACAAACTAAATGGTACCCAAACTCATCGGGACCAAATAGTTAGAAACACCAATACATAGGACAAACTCCACATAAATATGTGCATATAGATATGAAAATGAATTTCATGCACATCTCATCCAAATTGAGACTAGGTGGAGTTTCCCCTATATATTGAGTCAAAGAAAGAAAGCCTGCCAAATGAAATACATGAAGTAAACATGCATGCTCAAGACTTTCAAAACCCGAAACCAAAAACAAAGAAATGCCAAGTGAAAAGGATACCAAATGGAGAAATCATCACTTGGAAGATATCATTAAAGATACATCAAGGAATGAGATATCCATTGATACACACTAAACTAAAGATGTCAAACTCCCAAAGAGAGGATGGTTCCAAACAAACCAGGCTCTCAACAAAGTTTCATGATGGCACAAAGTACCAAAAAGAAATGGCTTGCCTTCCACCAAAACACACTTGATAAGGATCACAAGAAGAGTGTTCTAAAGAAAATAGGATAGCTCCCCCACGAGTTGTGCATTATATAGGATTTGCATTTGAATACAAAATGCACAAGGTGGGATCACCACTTTGACTATATCTAGAAAACACTAGACAAGAACAAGAAATAAACAAGATCCACAAGTGGTAGGGAAGACAATGGGAGTTGACACAAACCTTGGCAAGAGAAAAAGGCAAATAAACAAATGCCAATGTAAAGATGATCAATTAAATTCTACCACACATAAGTGACTACCACTTGTCAAAAGACAAGAAGTATTTGGAAATAATTCCCGGTGGTAGATAACAAGGATATCCAACATCATCTTCACAACAAACACAAGCAAATTGCCACTTGTAGAGCTAACATGTCACCTAGGAACAATATAATTTACAATATCAATTCTAGGAGACAATATCTCAAATGTACACATTTTCTAGGCTTGTAATATGCACATATATAGCATATTACTCCCCCATAATGTGATGCCAATAAGAACTTAACAAGAGGAATAAGAGGATCCAACACGAGATAATCAATGGAATTTTTAGAATTTGAATTTCTCATGAGAGATATACCACCTAGCGACTAGATAATCTTGTAATATCAATACTAGATGGTATTCCTCATGTACACACATTTATAGGATTGTGAGGTGCACAAAGCACATCACTCCCCCAAAATGAGATGTTCCATTGATCTCTCACACAAGCCAACTAGGATACAAACAGGAAGCAAAAAGGCTCAACGCACAACGCACACGTACATGATGTGCAAACCAACACACACATACTTGATTGCTCAAGATAAGCAAGTTGGAAGCGCAACATATACAAACACATGCAAGGAACAAAACCGAAACATGCAAGGGGGCAAGTAACTTTTAAGGTAAACAATTTAAGTACAAGTTACCGCAAGGAGGCACATTGGATATAAGATAGAAACTTGATAATCAAATTGACTTGGCTTGAGACAAAGAGAATGATGAAGTCCCCTTAATTCTTCATAATGTAGCCAAGTCTCCAATGCCCTCCAACAACACCTATTGATCAAGTTTGAGCTTGTTGGTCCACAACCAAGTTGGGTCCTAAGATGTTAGTCACAATAGGTTTGGCTACCCAAATGGTTCTTTGCTTGACACCACTTTGAGTACCAACAAACTTGGCAAACACATTGTCAATCTTATCCTTACCAAGAGAATAGATATCATCAATAATAATTGGGTTGGATAAGTTACCACTAGTGCATGAAGAAGCGACATGACCTTTCTCACGACATAAGTAGCAACATCTACTCTTCACTTTCTTCTCACTTGATTTCTCAATTTGAGAAGCATTAACTTGAGTCTTCTTGGGAAGAGGCCTTTCTTCAACTTGATGTTGAGCATGAGATTGAACTTGTGCCCTCTTCCCTTGTTGCTTGACACTAATGGCCTTCTTCTTCAATGGGCAAGATCTAACATGATGCCCTTCGACTTTGCACTTGAAGAAAACAATCTTGGCCGAATTCTTGACTTGTTCTTGGTCCTTCTTCTTGTTCAACTTGGACTTCTTCTTGTTGGAGTTGAATCCAAGTCCACCTTTGTCATTGGGTTTTTTTGCACACTCAAGATATTGTTGAGTGTGGACTTCCCTTCATGACACTTTTCCAAGTCTTTCTTCAAAGAAGTGACTTGCGCCTTGAGCTCTTTGATTTCCTCTACATGGTTAGTCTCAACACAAGTACTAGAGGAAGTATAAGATTCATCATTAGAGCAGCAAGGCAAGGAAAGCAATTCATCACAAGATGTACCAACATTGTGAGTAGATGAATTACAAGTACTAGCACATGGCAATATACTATTTTGACTAGAAGTAGTGCTAGTATCGACACGAGGCTCACTAGATGTTACCTTAGCAATCATGGCCTCGTGATCTATCTTTAGCGCACTATGGAATACTAGAAGATCATCATGAGAGCTTGAGAGCTTTTCATGAATTTATTCCAATTTCCCATAATTGCTAGATAGCACCTCAAGTTGAGCCAGTAGCTCAACATTCTCCTTCAAAATGGATGCTTCACAAGTAATAGAATTAGTAGCACAAGCATCATCATTAACAACAAGAGGAGAAGGCAACTTGGCAAGCTCTTTTAAATAAGAAGCTTCAAGTTGGGCATGAGACTCAGTGAGTTTGATGAGCTCACCCTTGATGACCCTTGAGCCATTTTCGAGGTGCTCAAAATCCTCAAGGAGTCTAGCATGAGAAACTTCAAGCTTAGCATTTTTACTTTTGAAATCGTTGGCCACCTCAAGAGCTCTATCATGAGATTCCCTCACTCTAGATAATTCTAGAGCAAAAGTCTCCTCAAGAGATTCGGAGGTGGTTTGTTCATGTTCAAGAGCTTGAGATAGCTCCGCGATCTTATTTGCGTAATCACGCCCATGAGCTTCCATTTTCTAAATAATGACCTCATGCTCGTCGAGATGAGATTCCAACTCCTCAATATATTTCTTGCCCTCAATGGCAATGGACATAATTTCCATGAAGTTGGAACGAGCAATTTTATTTTTATGAAGAGCTTTAAAAATCATCTCCCCCTTAGTTTTTAAGGAGGCAACATTATCATTCTCTTCATCATTATCCTCATCATCATTAGCATCAACATCATCATCAAGAGACATATTGGGGTACAAAGTAGGAGATACCTTTGATGCCTTAGCCATAAGGCAAAAAGCAATAGATGATGATGTAGGATCCCTTGAGGCACCATTAAACACCACATCTTGTTCCATGGAGTGTTCGGTTTCCTCTACATTGTTAGCACAATAATTCGAGGAAATAGATGCATTTTTATCATGGCAACAAGACATAGCAAGCATATCATCATGCGATTTAGTCAAGCAATTTCTACATGATATGCAAGGACTATCAACACAAGCATGTGAAACATTTGGAGTGCTCGAAGTGTTAAAGTCCAAAGAAGGAGCATTGCAATAATATAGTGATGAAGGATCATCCACAATAAGCATACTATCACCATTGCAATGACCAACACTACTCACCATATCATTACCTTGTGGCAAACCACATGTAGGTGATGTAGAAGAAGTTGAGAAGACTATACGACCGGAGGTGGAGGGGGAACAATCACCCCCACAAATATTGGACACACCATATTTATCTTGAAGCTTTGTCCACAACTCATGAGCATCCCGGAACGGCATGAGTTGAAAAATAACTACATTGCTCAAAGCATCAAAAAGCACATTAGAGGCTTGAGCATTGAGATAAGAGTTTTTCTCATCCTCTAAAGATAATCTTTGGGGATCCTTTGGAGGAGAAAAACCCATATCTACAATTCGCTCTAAATTTGGGTCCATGACCCTAAAGAGATTAAGCATGCGAATTACCCAAACATCAAAATTTGTGCCATCGAAACTAAGAGTGTCAGAGAATCCTAATCCACTAGTCGACATCTTTACTCTCTAGGCGGTTAAGCCTAACAAAGAGAGACGAGGCTCTAATACCAATTGAAAGATCGAGGATGTCACCTAGAGGGGGGTGAATAGGCGCTTTAAAATAATTACGGTTTAGGCTTGAACAAATGCGGAATAAACCTAGCGGTTAATTTGTCAAGCACAAAACCTACAACAACTAGGCTCATGTATGTGCACCAACAACTTATGCTAAGCAAGATAAGCAACTATGTGATAGCAAGATATATGACAAAGAACAATATGGCTATCACAAAGTAAAGTGCATAAGTAAAGGGCTCGGGTAAGAGATAACCGAGGCACGCGGAGACGATGATGTATCCCGAAGTTCACACCCTTGCGGATGCTAATCTCCGTTTGGAGCAGTGTGGAGGCACAATGCTCCCCAAGAAGCCACTAGGGCCACCGTAATCTCCTCACGCCCTCGCACAATGCAAGATGCCGTGATTCCACTAAGGGACCCTTGAGGGCGGTCACCGAACCCGTACAAATGGCGACCCTTGGGGGCGGTCACCGAACCCGTACACTTTGGCAACCCTTAGGGGCGGTCACCGGTACCCGTCAAAATTGGTCGGGGCGATCTCCACAATCTAATTGGAGACCCCGACGCTTACCCGGAGCTTTACACCATAATGATTGAGCTCCGAACACCACCAACCGTCTAGGGCACCAAGGCACCCAAGAGGAACAAGCTCTAGGGTGCCCAAACACCCAAGAGTAATAAGCTTCTCAAACTTCACTTCCACGTATCACCGTGGAGAACTCAAACTGATGCACTAAATGCAATGGCAAAGGCACACGGAGTACCCAAGTCCTTTTCTCCCAAATCCCACCAAAGAAACTAATGCTAGGGAGGAAAATGAGAGGAAGAACGAAAGAAGAACACGAATAACTCCAAGATCTAGATCGAAGGGGTTCCCCTCACTTAGAGGAGAAAGTGATTGGTGGAAACATGGATCTAGATCTCCTCTTTCTTTTCCCTCAAGAACTAGCAAGAATCCATGTAGGGATTGAGAGTTAGCAAGCTCGAAGAAGGTCAACAATGGGGGAAGAACACGAGCTCAAAGGATAAGGTTCATTGGGGAAGAAGACCCCCTTTTATAGGACCTCCCGAAACCAACCGTTATGTGCTCAGGTCCTGCACAAGAGGTACTACTGCTTGGAGGAGCGGTACTACCGCTTAGCACGGTCAAAACAGCCCAACGAGAGAGAAAACACGGGTTTTTGGTCCCGAGCGGAAGTAGCCACGGAAGTAGCCGCGGTAGTACTGCTCCAAGCGGTAGTAAAAAATTACTTCCGCTCCTCTCCGCGGTAGTACCGCTGCAGCCTTTTCAAAACACCAAAACTGACACAACTTCTGCAAACGGACTCCGAATTCAAGGAAACCAAGTTTGTTGGAAAGCTAGCGACAAGGGCTAACACAATCTTGAAAGAAATATCAATAAGAAGCAAATTAGAAAAGGCCCATAAGAAAATGGTGAGAACCTTCCTCGGATAAGAACGGTAAAACCTCCAACACCGAAAACATCATAGAAGACGCATGCGAACTCCGTTTTCGATGAACTCAAGCATGTCATCAAGATGACCATAAGCTCTAAGACTCACAAAGAGAACCAAACAAGAATCAAGAAACAAGATGCAAGGATGCAATGGTTTGAGCTCTCCACTAACGATACGATCAAGCTACCAACTTGAGAGCCCCCCTTGATAGTACGGCAAACGATCCTATAACCCGATCTCCTAACTACCACCATGAGACCGGTAAAATAGAAAACCTATCAAGGGAAAACCTTTGCCTTGCACATGGTCCACTTGATCTAGATGATGACGATCTTGACTCCCTCAAGTTGGACCACCTTGCTTGATTGTGTTGGCTCGATGAAGACTAGATGATTGCTCCCCCATAGTCCACTATGGGTGAGCCACTCGTCGGCTCATCTTCACAAGTCCATTGACACCACAATGGATGGCAAGATTC
This sequence comes from Triticum dicoccoides, assembly GCF_002162155.2. Taxonomy (NCBI): domain Eukaryota; kingdom Viridiplantae; phylum Streptophyta; class Magnoliopsida; order Poales; family Poaceae; genus Triticum; species Triticum dicoccoides. The sequence continues at coordinate 63,612,026 of NC_041387.1, read as the reverse complement.
AAGCACTTGATCTCTTCGTAATGCTCCACTTGAACTTGCACACGGCAATCTTGATGATGATCACCACTTCATGTCATCCTTTCCATGGGTTGTATGATATCTTCCTCTTGATGCAAGCCCATGGATACGTATCTATCCCCACATAGAACTCTCACATAGACCATGGGTTAGTACACAAAGTGCAATGGACAATGCTTACCATATCATGGGATCACTTGATCCCTCTCGGTACATCTTCTACGCTTTGTGAGTTGATCAACTTGATTCACTATTGACTTAGTCTTGATCAACCTTGAACCTTTGCAACTCTCTTCATTTGGATGATGTATTGAAGGTAAACATGAATGATCACACAACCTTCTTCTTCAAGACATGCTTGTAATAAGCTCAACACTCGCGTGACCAATCTTTGGATAATTCCTTAATAGCACCTTGGTCAACTCATAAACTCCTTGAAACCAACACATGGACTTCAAGAAAAGCCTATGGACAAATCCTTCAAATATAACTCAAGACAACCATTAGTCCATACAGATTGTCATCAATTACCAAAACCAAACATGGGGGCACCGCATGTTCTTTCAGCTTCCATTGACCATTTCCTTTGGAGTAGAAGCACTTAGTTTCAGGTTTGGTCCAGCTTTGGGCTTCTTCACGGGAGTGACAACTTGCTTTCCATTCTACTTGAAGTTCCATTTCTTTTCCTTTGCCCTTTTCTTGAAACTAGTGGTCTTATCAATCATCAACACTTGATGCTCTTTTCTTGATTTCTACATTCGTCGATTTCAGCATCACGAAGAGCTTGGGAATCATTTTCGTCATCCCTTGCATTATAGTTCATCATGAAGTTTCAGTAACTTGGTGATGGTGACTAGAGAACTCTGCCAATCACTATCTTATCTGGAATATTAACTCCCACTTGATTCAAGCGATTGTAGTACTTAGACAATCTAAACACTTGCTCACTAGTTGAGCAATTCTCCTCCATCTTTTAGCTATAGAACTTTGTTGGAGACTTCATATCTCTTAACTCGGGTATTTGCTTGAAATATTAACTTCAACTCCTGGAACATATCATATGGTCCATGACGTTCAAAACGTCTTTGAAGTCCCGATTCTAAGCCGTAAAGCATGGTGCACTAAACTATCAAGTAGTCATCATATTGAGCTAGCCAAACGTTCATAATGTCTGCATCTGCTCCTGCAATAGGTCTGTCACCTAGCGGTGCATCAAGGACATAATTCTTCTGTGCAGCAATGAGGATACACCTCGGACCTAGTCCGTATCATTGCTACTATCATCTTTCAACATAGTTTTCTCTAGGAACATATATAAAAACATAGGGAAGCAACAACACAAGCTATTGATCTACAACAACATAGACATGCAAAATACTATCAGGACTATGTTCATGATAAATTTAAGTTCAATTAATCATATTGATTAAGAACTCCCACTTAGATAGACATCTCTCTAATCATCTAAGTGATCACGTGATCCAAATCAACTAAACCATAACCGATCATCATGTGAAATGGAGTAGTTTTCAATGGTGAACATCACTATGTTGATCATATCTACTATATGATTCATGCTCGACCTTTCGGTCTCAGTGTTCCGAGGCCATATATGCATATGCTAGGCTCGTCAAGTTTAACCTGAGTATTCTGCGTGTGCAAAACTGGTTTGCACCCGCTGTAGATGGACGTAGAGCTTATCACACCCGATCATCATGTGGTGTCTGGGCACGACGAACTTTGGCAACGGTGCATACACAGGGCGAACACTTTTATCTTAAAATTTAGTGAGAGATCATCTTATAATGCTACCGTCAATCAAAGCAAGATAAGATGCATAAAAGATAAACATCACATGCGATCAATATAAGTGATATGATATGGCCATCATCATCTTGTGCTTGTGATCTCCATCTCCGAAGCACCGTCATGATCACCATCATCACCGGCGCGACACCTTGATCTACATCATAGCATCGTTGTTGTCTCACCAACTATTGCTTCTACAACTATCGCTACCTCTTAGTGATAAAGTAAATCAATTACAGGGCGATTGCATTGCATAAAATAAAGCGACCACCATATGGCTCCTGCCAATTGGCGATAACTCGGTTACAAAACATGATCATCTCATACAATAAAATATAGCATCATGATGACCCACAAGTGTAGGGGATCTATCATAGTCCTTTCGATAAGTAAGAGTGTCGAACCCAACGAGGAGCAGAAGGAAATGATAAGCGGTTTTCAATAAGGTTTTCTCTGCAAGCACTGAAATAGTAGGTGATAGATAGTTTTGTGATAAGATAAATAGTAATGAGCAAAAAGTAAATAAAGTAAATAAAGTGCAGCAAGGTGGCCCAATCCTTTATGTAGCAAAGGATAAGCCTGGACAAATTCTAATAATGAAGAAGGAGCTCCCGAGGACACATTGGGAATTATCGTCAAGCTAGTTTTCATCACATTCATAAGATTCCCGTTCGATACTTTGACAATTTGATATGTGGGTGGAGCGGCACTTGGGTAGTGCCCTAACTTGGACAAGCATCACACTTATGATTAACCCCTATTGCAAGCATCCGCAACTACAAAAAGGAGTATTAAGGTAAACCTAACCACATCATTAAGCAAATGGGTCCATATCAACCCCTAACGAAGCAACGCATAAACTAGGGTTTAAGCTTTTGTCACTCTAGCAACCCATCATCTACTTATTACTTCCCTATGCCTTCCTCTAGGCCCAAATAATGGTGAAGTGTCATGTAGTCGACGTTCACATAACACCACTAGAGGAAAGAAAACATACATCTCATCAAAATATCAAACGAATACCAAATTCACATGACTACTAATAGCAAGACTTCACCCATGTCCTGAGAAACAAATGTAACTACTCACAAAGCATATTCATGTTCATAATCAGAGGAGTAATAATATGCATAAAGGATCTGAACATATGATCTTCCACCAAGTAAACCAATTAGCATCAACTACAAGGAGTAATCAACACTACTAGCAACCCACAGGTACCAATTTGTGGTTTAGATACTAGATTGGATACAAGAGATGAACTAGGGTTTTGAGAGGAGATGGTGCTGGTGAAGATGTTGATGGAGATTGACCCCCTCCCAATGAGAGGATCGTTGGTGATGACGTTGGTGATGATTTCCTCCTCCCGGAGGGAAGTGTCCCCGGCAGAACAGCTCCACCAGAGCCCTAGATTGATTCCGCCAAGGTTCCACCTCGTGGCGGCGGAGTTTCGTTCGTAAGCTTGCCCACGATTTTTTTTCCAGGGTAGAAGTGATGATATAGCAGAAGATGGACGCCGGAGGCCCACCAAGGGGCCTAGGAGATAGGGGCCGCGCCCCTGTCTCCTGGACAGGGTGTGGGCCCCCTGGCCTATTTCTTTCGCTCATAAATTCTTATTAAATCCAAAAGGTTGTTTCGTGGAGTTTCAGGACTTTTGGAGTTGTGCAGAATAGGTTTCCAACGTTTGCTCCTTTTCCAGCCAGAATTCCAGCTGCCGGCATTCCCCCTCTTCATGGTAAACCTTGTAAAATAAGAGAGAATAGCCATGAGTATTGAGACATAATGTGTAATAACAACCCATAATGCAATAAATATTGATATAAAAGCATGATGCAAAATGGACGTATCAACTCCCCCAAGCTTAGACCTCGCTTGTCCTCAAGCGGAAACCGAAATCGAAAAATATGTCCACATGTTTAGAGATAGAGGTGTCGATAAAAATAAAATACGGACATGAGGGCATCATGATCATTCTAATAATAGTAACATATATAGATTTTGTCATATGATTTCCTATGCTCAAATAATAAGCAATTCACAATGTCAAGTATGGTTCATAAACTTCATTGGGAACTAACGAACTATAAACTCAGTGATTGAAGCAATTGCAATTTATCGTAACATCAGAAAGAGTCATAATAGAGCTTTTCAACAAGCTCACATACTCAACCATCTCGTAGTCTCCCATAATTGCTAACACTGACGCAATACTTGTGGTTATAGAGTTTCAGCCAGACACTGAGAAAGATAGGGGCTTATTGTGTTGCCTCCCAACATATTCACCTTTAGGTGATGTCAACAATAATAGCCTATGCCAACTTACATCCAATTGGATATATGTATCATGATCTTTCAAACACAAGGAGCTTGCGAAAGGATAAAATGAAAAAGGGGAAAGGTGAGGATCACCTTGACTCAAGCAAAAAGTAAAAACATAAAGTATAAGATAGGCCCTTCGCAGAGGGAAGCAGAGGTTGTCATGCGCGTTTAGGGTTGATGCACGAAATCTTAATGCAAAAGAACGTCACTTTATATTGCCCCTTGTATGTGGACCTTTATTATGCAATCTGTCGCTTTTATTACTTCCACAACAAGTTCATACAAAGCTTATTTTCTCTGCACTAATAAGTCATACATATTTAGAGAGCAATTTTTACTGCTTGCACCGGTGACAACTTACTTGAAGGATCTTACTCAATCCATAGGTAGGTATGGTGGACTCTCATGGCAAAACTGGGTTTGAGGATATTTGGAAGCACAAGTAGTATCTCTACTTGGTGCAAGGAATTTGGCTAACAAGAGGGGGAAAGGCAAGCTCAACATGTTTAGGAAGGTCAATGACAATATACTTTAACTGAGATGTCGGAAAACATAAACCATTACATTGTCTTCCTTGTCCAACATCTACTCTTTTAGCATGTCATACTTAATGAGTGCTTCACAATTATAAAATATGTCCAAGATAATATATTTATATGTGAGCCCCTCTTTCCTTATCACTTCCTAATAATTGCAACGATGACCAAGGCTACGTTCATCAACTCTCAACAATTTTTATGCCTCATACTTTCTATGTGTGAAGTTATCACTATCCATAAGATCAATATGAACTCTTTTGTTCTTTCTACTTCCGCAAGATCATAGCAACATAGCAAAGCCCTTGACTCAACACTAATCTTTATTATAGATAGCACACGGACTCGCTTACATAAAGAGATCACAATGCAAAACTCGAAACTACTTGATATCAAAACTTCAATCTACTAGATCAAGATACTACTAAAAGGATCGAACTAAATAAAGCGGTAAAGATGGGAGTGTGATGGTGATACTATACTGGGGCACCTCCCCCAAGCTTGGCAGTTGCCAAGGGGAGTGCCCATACCCATGTGATTATTTCTTCGGAGGTGATGGAGGTGGTGATGATGACGGTGAATAATCGCACATCGAGCGTAAAAGCTCCTCCAACTTGCGGATAATGCCCTTGAGCCCAACAATATGATCCTTCAACAAAATATTCTCCTGTGTGAGATACTTGTTCTATATGCGGGCTAACTCAATCATCTTGAAAGCTTCAATCTCTGTTGGAGTGAAAAGGTTAGGAAAGGTTGAGGGACGTCTTCTTTTTTCACCGCCGGAGCTTGAACCTCCATGGCCTTCTTGATCCCTTCATCCTTGTTGATCTCTTCTGGTTCCTCTCTTTTCAACTCTATCTTCAATAGCCAAGCATCCTTGTCTTCGTTGTTGGAGGAGGGAGAAGTCATGGTGCTCTAAATCTGCAACGGAAATAGCTCGAAACGAAAACAGAGGATATTTGCGTGATACAGTGGTCAAAACCTTCGGGAGTATATATAATGAATTTTTACCTACCAAAATACGTAACATACAAGAAAACAGAGTCCGGGAGGCACACGAGGTGCCCACAAGACAGGGGTGCACCCTACAAGGGGGGGGGGCGGCCTCCTCTCTCGTGGGAGCCTCGTGTCCCTTTCGGACTACTTCTTTCTTCCTAAAATTCTTAAATAATCCAAAACTAATAAAAATTGCCATTAGAATTGTTTTGGAGTCGGTTTACTTACCGTACCACTTACCTATGCCTTTTTGGAGTATGGGACGTTCTGGAAAGTGTCTCTTATGTATTCCTCGGGGGTTATGGTTTCAATAATATTAGTTTCAACATGATAGGATTACCTGAAATATAGTGTTTAATTCTTTGACCGTTAACCACCCTCGGATTTGTGCCTTCGAAGTTGTTGATTTTTATAGCACCAGAACGATAGACCTCCTCGATAACGTAGGGACCTTCTCATTTTGAGAGAAGTTTTCCTGCAAAAAAATCTTAAATGAGAGTTGAATAATAACACATAATCTCCTACGTTAAACTCACGCTTTTGTATCCTCTTATCATGCCAGCGTTTGACTTTTTTTTTGAAAAGCTTGGCATTCTCATATGCTTGGGTTCTCCATTCATCAAGTGAGCTAATATCAAACAACCTCTTCTCACCAGCTAGTTTGAAGTCATAATTGAGCTCTTTAATAGCCCAATATGCTTTATGTTCAAGCTCAAGAGGTAAATGACATGCTTTTCCATAAACCATCTTATATGGAGATATACCCATAAGATTTTTGTATGCAGTTCTATAGGCCCATAATGCATCATCAAGTTTTTTGTACCAATTCTTTCTAGATATATTCACGGTCTTTTGCAAAATTAATATGAGCACTCTATTGCTCAACTCTACTTGACCACTGGACTGCGGGTGATAAGGAGATGCGATTCTATGATTAACATCATACTTAGCAAGCATCTTACGGAAAGCACCATGAATAAAGTGTGAACCACCATCAGTCATAAGATATTTAGGGACTCCAAACCTCAGAAAAATAACTTGTTTAAGCATTTTAATAGAAGTGTTATGATCAGCACTACTAGTTGGAATAGCTTCTATCCACTTAGTAACATAATCAACAACAACTAAAATATGTGTATAACCATTAGAGGCAGGAAACGGTCCCATATAATCAAAGCCCCAAACATCAAACGGTTCAATAACAAGAGAATAATTCATAGGCATTTCTTGACGTCTACTAATGTTACCTATTCTTTGATATTCATCACAAGATAAGACAAACTTACGAGCATCTTTGAAGAGAGTAGGCCAATAAAAATCAGATTGTAGTACCTTGTGTACAGTTCTATCTCCAGCGTGGTGTCCTCCATAAGATTCAGAGTGACACTTGCGTAGGATTTGTTCCTGTTCATGCTCAGGCACACAACGTCTAATAATACCATCTACTCCTTCTTTATAAAGGTGTGGATCATCCCAGAAGTAATGACTTAAATCATAAAAGAAATTTTTCTTTTGCTGGTATGTGAAACTAGGCGGTATATATTTAGCAACAATGTAATTAGCATAATCAGCATACCAAGGAGCAGCACGAGAAGCATTGACAATCGCTAATTGTTCATTAGAAAAACTATCATTAATAGGCAGTGGAAAACTATCATTTATCAGGAAAAAATACATCACCGCCTCCCGGAGATGTGAAATGCAACACATTGTGATGCAAATTTGCATCGCGAGATACATCTGATGTAAAAATACCGGCCGCCCGCGAAACGACCAACTGCCCGTTCATATTCCTTCCCGCTCGCGACCGCCCGCTCCCCGAGCACCAGACGCCGAAAATCGCCACCGCCACCGCCCAAATCGTCGCCGCCACCATCGACCCAAATCGCCGCCCCCCTCGCCCGCATTGCCTCCCCCATCGGAGGGCGTCTCATCGCCGCCCCAGCACCGTCGATTCGGGAAGCAGCCGCGGCGGGAATCGCCGGCTCTGGTGGTCCGGCAGCCCGTATAGCTCCTCTCCGCCGGCCGTCGAGCTCATTCTGCTCCGCACCGCTGTCCGCAGCAGCGACGGGCTACCAATCCAACCATCGGCCATCTTCTTCCACCCAGCGCACAAGGTGTTCGACGGAATTCCTCAAGGTAAAAAAACGACGAAACTTGATGATTTAAATTGGGATTGGGTAGTATGTTTGACGGTTGAAGAGCATTGGAAATGGCATGGCAAAAGAGCCGTATAGATTCATAATTTGTTTGTGAAAAACTATGCTGTATTGTGCAAAACTAGGTTGTATTTGTGTTGCATTTTATCTCGTGGATTTGAAGAACTATGTAACAATTTGATATTGTGGGCATGTATAATTTTTTTATGTTGTTTTTAGATGGTTTTTGCAATATGTGTGGTTGTACAGTGGTTGTACAGCTGCTGAACAACAGCCGTGCGGCCGCCGGCCGATTTTACATCTTCGTTTTGGACCATCTAATGGAGTTGCTGTTTTACAAATTCGTTTTGAACCATCTGTTGGAGTTGCCTCTTTTTCAGAGATGTAAAAGTCACTTTTTGGTGATGTAAAATTTTACAGCACCGATTTACATCGCCAAAATATGGACCATCTATTGGAGATGCTCTAAAGCAGGTAATAATATCTTGCACATGCAGCACAACTGCGTAAGGCAATTGCAACAAAAAAACTCTATTTATAATAGCAAGTAGTAACCAATGCTTTGCCACGTAAATGACACATGTAGACAAGACTTGACACGCATAATTACAGCTAATACACATCATTGGTTCCTGAGGAAATGAATGAATGGACAACACAACATGGGTACCAACCAATCAAACAACAAAATGATCAACACATACCCTTTCTCTACCACACACAAATCTCAATGAAACACGCCAACAATGCGCGACCTGTGGCGCATACCCCATGTATGCAAAAATTAGTATGATTTCTAAGAACGGAAAAAGAGCATTTGTTGCCCGTAACCGTAAGTGTGTGTCCACCAAGAGAAAAGAGAGATTTAAGCCAATAAATTGTAATTCATATAACAACACCATATTGACAGACGCGGCGCCGCGCGGGATAGGCTAGTATTTGCCTACATCTTACATCTCAGTTATTCCATCATATTCTCGATCACCAGAAGCTAACCCTGTACTTTAACACAAGCGCATGCACACATGCACACATGTCATGCAGTAAGATCGACGACCAGAGTTATCTGTAATTGCGGTCATGATTTTGCTCAAGTTCACAAGGACCTTCTTCGTGGCAATTCTTGTGAAATAGCCGTAGGTTGCATCAACTCTTGTTGTACTTTTGTTTTGCATTTTCATTTGTATGCTCATGTGCATCCTCCATGTCTCATTTTTTGCTTGATATTCTATCATCGCAGAGGCCAAGTGTAACTGATATCATCTATTGTATTACATTTTTGTCGGAGAAATGTTGATTGGTGGTTCGCTTGATGTGTTGTGGCGGCAATGCCATGTACTCCTCATATTGAACAATTATCATGGTAACGGTTGAGACAACTCGTCATCCAAATAGTCAAACAAAATGTACATTCCTGATCAATATATATCACACAAAGTTTCTTACAGCAAATCATCAACGATACACAATTTATCCTAGACAGTTTTCCGGGCATAACGGTCAGTAGTATATCGTACTATAATGTGTCTGATAGTCGTACTTGCCCATGCATGCGTGAGCGTGACCTTACGTGAAGCAAAAGCAACACAATATATGCCACTATATAAACTCTAAGCATGCATGCATAGTACTTCCTCTATTTCTAAATATAAGTCTTTGTAGAGATTTCATTATGAACCACATACAGATGTATGTAGATGCATTTTAAAGTATAGATTCACTCATTTTTCTCCGTATATAGTTCATAATGAAATCTCTATAAAGACTTGTATTTAGGAACAGAAGGAGTATGATTATATACGTAATTAGGTTGGATCAATATACTTAATCATGCAGGCAAGTGTTGAGCCGATCGCGCCAAAGTACGTAGCCGATCGATATCAACGATCATCCACCATTGTTGCGGTTGTTCGAACCTTTGGAATGATCAGCGCCTGTCAATACCCTGAACTTGTCAGGATCCCTCCTGGTCGTCGACCATGGCGACACCACGAGCCGCCGGCCGCCGCGTTCACCGAGCAATGCCTCCGTGCTTGCACCGGGGAGTCGCACCAGCCTCGCCCCCACAGCAGCAAGGGAATCTATGCTCGACATGATCACAAGAATCGCCACGAAGAAGGTGCACCGAAACTTGAGCAACGCCATGATGACCTTAACCACAGCTGATTCTGGTCTTCGATCTCTCACTAGTAGAAAAACACCTAATAGTCCCGGTTCGTGAGGGCCTTTAGTCCCGGTTCATGAACCGGGACTAATGGGCCGTTACTAATACCTCCACCCATTAGTCCCGGTTCAAACTAGAACCGGGACTAATGTGCCTCCACGTGGCTCTGTGCGCCGAGCCCAGTCAGGGGGCCTTTGGTACCGGTTGGTGGCTCCAACCGGGACCAAAAGTCCATGTTTTTTTGGAAATTGACTGCTTTAGGGGTTTTGGGGGTTATGTTTAGGTTGTTATATTAGCTAGCTAATAGAGAGAAGTGTCCTCTCTTATATCTTCGTCCTTGGTTTACCAACGCTGCTGCTATATATGTTCATTTTACCCGCTGATATAATAACTCATGCATGCTCGCATACATCAGCATATATAATAACAAGTACTCGTCCTACTAATCATGCATCATCATACAACTTCTACTCGTTATTAATAATAAGTCATACGATCATCATCCTCATAGTCATCGAACCCAACCCTACATAATTGTTCTTAACACATGATCATCAGTATCAGGTAGGACCTAAACACCCTTAAGGTAAAATAGCATAAAACAATATAGACCCTGACTCTTCATTATGAAGAATGGCGATCATCCTGTCTCCAATTTTTGCCCTTCGCTGAATGTTGCCTCCAAGAAGCTCCTTACGACTGTCCATACATTTTTTCCATTCTTTGATTCTCAGGTCTCCACTTATTTTAGAAACCCGGTATGGACAGTTGAGATTCGTAGGACGACCTGGCTGTATGTTCAAAACATGAAGGCTACCGTGTGTATACATCAGATGAGGCACACAATCATTCGGGATTATCTATTGAAAAACATAGTAATAACTTCGTAGTTAGCAATGATATGATGTACTAGTTTTAGAAGTGTGCAAAAAGATGCACGGATGTTGTAATAGTACAAAAAACTTACCAGGGTATCTCCATGGTAGTTACCGTAGTTCAACACGTGCACTAGTGGCACGTATTGACCATAATGTTGAGGAGTTCGATTGTAGGCATTGTAATTCTCAAGATCAGTACAAAATGCGACCAGATGATTTTTCTCCTGATAAGTTAGTTCGGAGCCTTCGGTGTAGTAGGTTCTGTCTACCATCTTCTGCACATTCTTTGAAGAATGAAAATAAGCTATCAATGGAGAATAAATTGTCAACTATTTTGAAATAAACAATATAAATTACTTAATAACTATGTTAAGCTCACATGGGGGAAGAATTGGAGGTGTATCCACAAGGACGAAAATTGTAGGTCTCTCTTGCTCGATTGTAGGATCACCAAGATTCATGGTAACAAGCATACCCTCATCAAAACCATACATCTTGCAAAGTGCTTCCCAATCTTTGCAACCAAAATGGGTTACACTCTGAGCATTGTACAACTTTACTTGAAAATCCACACCATGATGGGTACTTAGGATAATTTTTTTGGTTTCGAAACTTTCATGGTCTTCAAAACCCATCCTCTCCAAGATATAGCGTCTTGCAAAGCATGGGATAAGCTAGTCAAATTGGAAAAGATGAAAAATATTGTCATGATTAAAATAGTTGAAGTCATGAGTAATTACGAAAAAAAAACTTTTATCATCGGTTGCGTACCGTATGAACATCGAAGGTCTCCTCGAGCTTAATGCTGAAGCGACGATCTTCGTCCAGCACAATGAACCTGTCGCAGATACCTCGGTCGTCGTGGCACAAGTCGCACACCCCCGGGCGGTTTTCGTCGTCCGATGAGTACGACATTTCCGGCCTACGTTCATAATTCAAATATTAAACTAGATCATTATTATTAATCACAGGTTGACTATCGATGATCGATGTACGTAGCTCCTCCTTTCATTCCGGAATGCATTATTATATCAAATTGTCTAGCACACGGGAATGAAGGAGAACTTATCCAATATGAGCATTCAATAAGCAAAACCAAATCATAAAATAAGCAAAATCAAATCATAAAATAAAGTATAGTATTCAAATTAGCATGCATTCAATAATTATAAGCAAAAGTACATCATCTCTTGGTGTCCGTACATCGTCGAATATTATCACTAATACAACTAGAACCGTAGCACCTGACGGGTATCGACGCGAGCGGTCGACACCCAAAGATAACGAACCATCACAGGATCATAGCTCCAGTGAGATCCCTGAAGAACCTGCCAGGTATTGTCGAATCTGCCCTCCAATGCAACCATGTAGCGACGGACGTGCTCGTCCTCCTCGCTGACACGGTGACGTACCACCTCCGTGGTGTCCGGATGCCTCACCACCGTCACTGGCCCACGCGACCGCCACCAAACAAGGATCGGGTCAACAACGGGCTGCCTCCTCACCAATCTACGTCTCCCGGAAGATAGCACCTCCCAATACCAGCCCGGCGGAGTCCAGTCCCGAACATGGCCCTGATCAAGCAGGCCTCCACCGCCTAGTCGGCGACGACGAGGATGCGGGATAGGCATCGCCGACGTCGATGCGGCAACTACTTCTATATATAGTTAAATAAAAGTAGTTTTATTAATTAAATCAACTATCTAGTTCAATTACTAAGCACTTACTAAAAACAAACTACTTCTATATATAGTAAAATAAATTAGTTTATTAAATCAACTAGCTAGTTCAACTATATATAAACTACTTCTTATTACTACACATCTAATCTAACAAAAAAATCATTAATTGCTACACATCTAATCTAATAACTATATATAAACTACTTCTTATTACTACACATCTAAACTATATACAAAAAAATCATTAAAATTCTATGAACAAAATTAATTACTACACATCTAATCTAATCTAAAAAAAATCTAATCTAACAAAAAAAATCTATG
>NC_041387.1:63589821-63598652 GCF_002162155.2 Triticum dicoccoides | reverse complement strand
AAAACTGACAAGTCCTGTATATATAGGAAGAGCATCGGTCCCGGTTCATGGCACCAACCGGGACCAATGACCCCTTTAGTCCCGGTTGGAGCCATCAACCGGGACCAAAGGCCTCTTTTCAGCAGCCCAAAGGGCGGGAAACGAAGACCTGTGGTCCCGGTTGGTGGCTCCAACCGGGACTAAAGGGGGGGCATTGGTACCGGTTGGTGCCACGAACCGGTACCAATGCAACCCTTTAGTTCCAGTTGGTGCCACCAACCGGAACTAAAGGCCATGTGCTGCCCGCGTCGCGGCACGAAAGTTTAGTCCCACCTCGCTAGCTGTGGGAGCTCGAGAGTGGTTTATAAGCACCAGTCCCGCTGCCCTCTCGAGCTCCTCTCAAATCTAGGCTTACGGGCCTAAACGCACTATATGTGCCTGTGGGCCTATTGGGCCTATTGCGGGCCTGAATCCCGGCCCATTGTTGGGTTTCTAGTCGTATTCAGGCCGTGGTAGCCCTTTAGGTGGCACTTTTTTTATTTTATTTATTTTATTTTAATTCTTCCTGCAGCTGTATTTTTAGTCCCACCTCGCCAAGCGAGAGGCACTCGCAGCTGTTTATAAGCCCTGAGTGCAGAGACGATGACGAAGAGACTCAATGCTCCTGCACGCTGGTTAGCTTCAAGCCTTGAGGAATACGGTAGACTGCACAGAGCTATGTGCAGTGCAGTTGACACTATTCCGAAAGGCTTGAAGCAAATTAACAAGCATTGCGCCTCTTTTTTATTTTTAATGACTTATTACAACTGAGAAATAAAAAGAAAAAAAACTGAAAAGAAAAAAAAACTATATAGAAAACTACTCATAAATGAATTGAACCAAAAAATAGTTGTGATTAACTGTACTAAAAAAGGAGCATAGATGCTTATTTTTAATGACTTATTACAACTCAGAAATAAAAAGAAAAAAATAAATATAGCAGAAAAGGAAAAAAAACTATATAAAAAGATACTCAGAAATGAATTGAAGCAAAAAATAGTTGTGATTAACTATACTAAAAAGGAGCATAGATGCTTATTTGTAATGACTTATTACAACTCAGAAATAAAAAGAAAAGAAAGTAGTTGTGATTAACTTTACTAAAATATGAGCGTAGATGCTTATTTTTAATGACTTATTACAATTCAAAAATAAATAGAAGAAAAAATAGTTATGATTAACTTTACTAAAAAATGAGCATAGATGCTTATTTTTAATGACTTATTACAACTCAGAAATAAAAAGAAAAAAATAAATATAACAGAAAAGAAAAAAAACTATATAAAAAGCTACTCAGAAATGAGCATAGATGCGCTTATAGAGGAAATTCAAATTAAATTCATAACAAATTTCAAGAGAAATTCGTATGAATTTAGCCTAAATTCCCTATATAAGGGCATCCATTTTCATTTTCAGAGGAGCTCAATAAGGCAGAGAGAGGGGCTTATAAACCGGTCTGATTCCCCTCCAGTTGGCGAGGTGGGACTAAACTTTGGCCGCAACGAGGACTAACCCTTTAGTCCCGGTTGGCGGAATGGACCGGGACTAATGGTCGTCCTTTGATCCCGGTTCGGGCCACCAACCGGGACCAATGGTGGTGGGCCAGGAGCGAGGGCCATTGGTCCCGGTTCGTGCCACCAACCGGGACCAATAGGTCCAGACGAACCGGGACCAATGGCCCACGTGGCCCGGCCGGCCCCTGGTGCTCATGAACCGGGTCCAATGCCCCCATTGGTCCTGGTTCTGGATTGAACCGGGACTAATGGGCTGGACCGGCCTGGACCATTGGCCCCTTTTCTACTAGTGTCTCTATACGATGGACAGTAGTATGTGTAGTGCTTGCGTTTGTGTGTAGCTTTGTGGTTAGATCAAGATGCATGGTGCAAATATATATAGCACGATGGAGCAACCACGCCCCTGCACCTAGCCTACAGACACGTACTCATGGGAAATGGTGAGGAGACGGCCTTCGTCGTTACAGAGCAATCGGTGAGACGGCCGGTGACGTGAGCCTTGATGAGATCGGGCCCAGGTCCTGTGATTACGTCATGGACACACGTTCAACGACTTTTGTTCCAATCTTCTGTTGTTGCATCATGAGGTTTTTTGACGTTCGATCATGCAAGGTAGCTTTGCAAGCCGGGACACGTTGTGTTGCAGCAGCCTCGCAACTTCTTGCATTGCGTGCTGGTACATTGATCACTTATAGTTAGTCGATGCATGCACACGTGAGGCGCGAGCTGATTTGTTAATAATTTATATTGGCATCTTGGAATGGAATCTGGATTCTTTCTGTGCTAGTCTACCGGCCGACTAGCTCTTACGCTGATACAGTGCTAGCTAACTGGCAACGCAAAAATGCATGAAAAAAGATAGCACCGAAGGTTTTGACTACTTCTTGCTAATTCTTCATCTCTGCACGCTTCTACACCGCCTTTTCAAAAGCTATCGAATTCTTTCCAGGGCAGATGCAGGAGGTTGTTCATCAGGGGCCAGGGCCAGCCCCAATGTGATGATTTTACCCTTATTATGCATGTGAACAGTAACTGTTTTTCAGCTTTTCCTTAAGCCAGTCCTTTCCCACATCAGAATTCAGACAATCCTTCCTCCACCACTGATTCTTCATCAATGAGAATGTCAATTTCTCTGGAACACAGGCTTCAATTTTATTTCCCCACTGCAAAACCATGTTTTGGAAGAAGAATTGCCATAATTTTTCAAATCTTGCTATAGTATTCATCTCCTATAAGGCTATAACGAATCTGCGTAGTCTTTCTAAAGTCTAAACTCATCACCAACCTTCATCACCATCTCGTGTCTGATGCATGCACTGCTAACTATGAATTCTCAAAGAAAAACAATGGCTAAATTTCAATAGCGTCAAATTTCGGAGTACATATTTCATCTGATCCTATTTTTCCTACCAGTATAAATTAATCCGCTCATATTGTACTCTCATAAAAAAAATTGAAACAATACTTTCATAAAATTGAAATGAAGTTGTATATGACAAAAAAAAACATAGAAGATATATGTATCCACCTCTAAAACTATTTGTGATTTGATGCTCATGACACATATTATTAATGATGTCTTATATGTATGCACCCAACGACTACGTGAAGTTATATGTATCCACCGCTGAAAAGCGTCCCCAATACTTAAGTACTCCGTCCGTCCCAAAATGTAAGACCTTTTTTGACACTACAAATTTTCATTTAACCGCATACCACGTATCAAAGATGACATATGAAATAAAAACACCTCAAATTCATCCCATCAATTGCATAAATTATTCTCATGAAGTGAATTCCCTGCCACTGTTACATAGAAAATACATTGCATTTTGAGACACCTGACAATCGTTTACATAGAAAATACATTGCATTTTGAGACACTCGACACTTGTTTACAGAATAACTCCTGAGATTGCAAACTATAGTTCATTATACTACTGAAATATTAGAACTAGTAGGAAACAACGTTCCACTAGTATGGTCATGGCTTTCTCGCTTCTCACAAGATCCCTCGGAAAGCATCTGCATACCCACCAGACCCATTATAATTGGGCTCTCCACCTCGCTTATTTTGTTCCAGAGAGTGGTTGCATACTCAGCAGACGTGGTAAAATGGGTGGCTTCACCTAATTTTCTTGTTGCGGTTGTGGCGGCCGCACAGGGGTTTCGTTGTTGGCAACAAGGATCGGCAGCAGAGGTGATGGCGGCGCCCACGTGGAGGAATCATACACATTGGGTGGCGCTAGCCCACGCGTCGCCAGCCATGCCCTCGCCCTCGTAGATCAGGGAACCCCACCACAACCATTTGCCGACGGTGGAGAAAACAATGATGGTGGAGACATGGGAGACACAGATGAAATTGAGGTTCATGGTGTGATGCATTAGTACCTGGTGGTTGCCTTGAAACCACCTGCAATACAACCAAGTTGGGAGCGGTTTTGTATTATTTGGAACTGTCTTCAATAGTGCATGAGCTTATTGGAGCCAGTTTTACTTTTTCTAGACTGGTGAGCACGCTCGTTAGAGGTGACTAGATGTTTTAATGTTCGGAACCGCCTCTATAGGTCACCTCTAATACTCAAATTTGTACTCCCTCCGTTCCATAATATAGGACATTTTTTGACACTAGTGTAGTGTCAAAAAATGTCTTACATTATGGGACGGAGGGAGTACTAGTGATACTTCAATTGCCATTTTGTTTAGAGAAGACACTTTAAATGCCATTGATCTAAATACAACACAAATTTATAAATTTGTATGTCATAATCATTACACCAGATGATTTCTTAACTTGCTAACAGTATTATATTACATGGAAATTAACTGAAGTAAGTCCATCTTACAAATTAATCTCTATCACAAACCGTACAAGCAATAATGAAACATGCATGCATACACATACAAATATACCGAAAATGCTTATGTGAGCCCGAGCTCACAGGGTCTCGGAATCAGGACCATTTATATATCTTGCGATGTGTGCTGCAGTCTGTATAGTATCAGGTATATGCTCCTGCCTATTTTTCAGCGAAATAGGACCTGGCCCACTGCTCAGTTCACTCCGTGAGTTAACAACGCGGCAGATCAGACAGAGGATGACGGATTGGACCGTTCCATCGTACATTATGTTCCAACTGAGCCGTTGTGCTCATTTATGGCCCCACGGTTGGCAGGTCCCAATCTTCTCCAGCACTTCTCCTCGTCCATCCTCTTTATTAGTTGGGGATCCAACACAGCCTCTTGCAATTTTCCTGAAATGAACAACAATTTGTTGCCTCAATATGGTGAGGAAGACGTGCATTCAGTGAGGAATCAGCACAGACAACGTACCTGATTCATACCGTAGCACTCCTTTGAGCATTCTTCAGTCCCAGTCAAGGAAGATGCAGTCCCAGACCCTTTTGAATCTGCCATTAGGACTCTCACACCTTTGAATTGTTGTGAGCTACTCCATGTGGTTGGACGCAACCCCCATTTGTACACACTCGCCAGTCGCCACCCTCCAACACCTGACAGAACAGTTGCCATCCGCATTTAGTTATGCCCCTAGTTCAGCAAGCAAACAGATAGGTACGTCTATGAGAGGCTGGCAGATATACTGCAAAATCAATTCAGCCTGTGGATGTTTATTCAGTTGTCTTAGTGCAAAAATTGTCATACAGAATTTAAATGCATTTTTGCTCTTCACACCATCCCTATGCATGATGTACGTACACTCTCCTTCAGCGTGTGGTCATACATGATAATCAACAACCACTTCAGCGGCACTTTCAGAAAAATCTTCATAAAATTCAAAACATACACTGCTGACAGAAACAATACACATATTTTGTTACACCAAGTACTCGATTAGGAATAGTTCAGGCATATCACAGGTTCTTTCACAACTAAAAGGAGGACTTGATCATTTAGCATTGCCTAATTCTTAAGCTTCCAGTTTGTTAGTTCAGCCTTAGTTCTGCATTCTTGTGGCAATTGTTCCGGCGGTGGCCTTCAATGCCACAGTTCTTGCATCTCGCCGGCTTACGAGGCTGTTTGGGTACATCCCCACTCCCCCCACCCCCCCCCCCAGCTCTGGGCAGGTTGTGCATTTGTGCCCAGAGCAGATTACATAATTAACGGACAAAACAACATCTTAGCACTATGGTTGAACACATAACTTGATCGTTGCAAAAAGAGCACATATCCCGATAACCATGTCATCTAAATCACCTTTAGGATGTGGCTGCACAGCAGCCCCATGTGTGCAAACTGCCCACACTGACAGACAAATTCATCACCTCCTTCCATAATTGTTACTTTGTATGAAGTTTTACACCTTTTTTCTCTCCATGTTGCATCTTTATGTATTGCAACACAGTTTTTACCTTTATCGATCTCCTCCACCTGATATGCACCACACTCATACAATATATGTCTGAATTGCTCAAACATAGCCCTAGTGTATATTTTCCCAGCATGCCTCTCGGTAGCCAAATTTGCTCGCATTAGCGGCCTCCCCTGGAAAAAGTAAACAAACGATTATCAGCACCTCGTATCACTTATTTGTTTTGTTTGTAACTAAACTATACGAATTGTTATCATGTACACGGTGCTTACTATTGTTGTCCGCTTCTCCTCATAATTCTCTTCTGCTTCCCGGTCAAATATTAAGCTCATATACTTCCTGACAAAGATATGCATTGGGCTTCCAGGAGGCACATAGTTCTTCAGCATGTGGTTAGCACTTTCACTCCGTTGCGTACTACTCATCTTTGCACAGAAGACTCCCTTGAAGTATGGCTTCGCACACTTGGGCCTTATCTCGTACAAATTTGTCATATAATTGTGGCTCTTCAGGTTGTATTTCTCTATGAGGTACTTCCATCCTTCCTCAAACTCATCTATGGTTCACATGTGATTAACAACCTTGTGGTACTCTGGACAGAAATCACTATTTTTAGAGTACAACAGACCAAGTGACTCTTTTGCCTTCTTTATCACATGCCACTTGCATCATCGGTGAGTTGTGCCAGGCATCACATTCTTTATGGCAACCTCCATAGCCATGTTTTGATCAGCACAAGTTTGAAATTGATGTGTATTAGATTTTCAGGATTTACATCATTCCACTGCATCGAAGTTGAGCTAATATCAATTCACTTTTTGATTACCTGTCAGGATTGTTTGTGGTGCATTGCCACCCATTATCCTAATAAATTCAGAGAATACCCACTCAAATGTTTCAACTGTCTCACTTCGAACCAACACTCCCGCAAGGATAATGCTCTGAAAATGATTGTTCATCCCCTCAAATAAACCAAAAGGCATGTCATAGAGGTTCGCCGGTAGGCTGTATCAAATGTAACAACATCACCAAAGAAACTGTATTGCAGCCGGCTGTTGCCAGTAGCCCACATCAGAGTGCTGATTCTGCCCTCATTGTCAGCTTGAACTCGATATGTAAACTGCGGGTCCTTTGCACACAGCTCTTGAAATACTTCCATTGTTTTCCTCACATCATCCTCAGACTGATCACAGCTTATCTTTCCGCACAGATTCCCGCAAAGCTCTCTTCGTGAAAGGTACATTCTCCATCTTCCTAAAGAAGCTACTGATAATGCTGTACACCTTGGCAAGATTGACATTATTTTGACTTAGCTGCTTCACAAGGTTCCTACTGTACTGATCAATATGTTTGTGTGATGGCCAGTGCAGTGTCTGTCCATACGTGTGCGACAATGCATGGTTGTGCATATCCCGATGCTCAGCTATGTACCACCCATTATCCTTGGAGCACAACAGTCTTATGAGTGCCGGACATTGACAGCGACAAGACCGTGTATTTTCAACGATTGGCTTCCCCTAAGGACCGAAACAAACAAACAATGCATAGTTAGTACAAATCATCTATTGCTATTTCCTTACATAAGTAATAATCAGATGTGGTAATTTGTACAATGATTTATCTTACCTCACATCCACACACTATCTCTTGCATGCACTTCGTCCGGTTCACATTCAGCCTGCTCTTTCCATATCTAATGCCAAATCCTTTCTCCCACGAATATAAATTTTAAAAGTCGTAGGCTTCACCAAGAGTGTCGAAACGTGTTCCTATCTTTTGGAACTATGACAATGTCCCATGGATCCTCTGCAAATTGCCGAACGGTCTTTTCGAACGCTGTCACCCTGTCTGCACGAGGAGCCCTGCCTGGAGCAGCAACACCCACACGCACTCTGCTCCCATGTCAAAACAAGCACAAAATGAGAGGTTGGTTCAGTTTGCTGAAACTGAAATATATCTAACTGACATAGTAACCAGCTTACTGTCAGATTTTCATTCGAAGATAATTTGCATCGCAAGTTTGTATAAATGAATTGGATGCACATACCAACTATAGTATATGACGTAGGAAAACAATATTTAGATTCTGTATTGAAACTATTAGATTATCCTAGTGTCCACATATATTTTATCAGCTTATTGTACTACTGGAAGTGCAATTCATCATGCATTTCAACAGCGATCGTTCGTACCTTTCTGTCCAGCCTGGGGTTTTTGACTTTTTGGGTCCAATTGTTCTATCAATTGCTCTGAACACTGAGCCTTGCCTGCACTTCCTGCCTCTGTAGCGGCGTCTTCAGGGCAGTTCTGGCCGTCCGCACTTGAAGCTGCCTGGGCCGGCAGCTCAACCTCTGTCGGCGTGCTCACCGAGAACTGCATCGGCTCCATATTGCTGTTATTTTCATTCACCTCCTCTAGCAGTGTTCTAGATAATCCACACAAATTTTCGGTAAGGCAAAAGTGCAGTCAGTCAGAATAAACCGAATCCAGCGAAATCAGCAAGGGGGTAGCCATCCAGATTCTGGCCTGTTTATAGGTTGCATCAGGAACTCCATGCCCGCCGGTGAACTTCCGAGCTTCCTGGATAGCGCAGCCACCGTTGGCGCAGTAGATTTCGTCGCCGTCCCGCCGCCTGGGAAGAATACCTAACCCGACTTATCTGCCCAAGCACCAAGCGGCCCACCTAAACGCATTTACTGCGTACTCTGACGGCGCTACCGGAACCCGGTGATCTGGGCCACGGATCAAGACTCTGGCGACATCTCGAGCCACGGCTCGGGGCTCTCTCCACCGACGACGTCGAAACTTCCGTTCACCAGGGCCCATATGTCATGCCAGTATATGGGCGTATATCATTTTTTTCCACTCCGCGTGAGCCCACCGACTGACACTTCCATTCCATGCATCGAATCTGCGCGACGTCGATCGGGGTGCGGCGCGGGCGGGCTGGGCGGGGCGCGCGGGCGGCG
>NC_041387.1:63583955-63589224 GCF_002162155.2 Triticum dicoccoides | reverse complement strand
GGGGCGGCGCGGGGCAGCGTGGCGGGGCGGGGCGGCGACGGCGAGGTGGCGGCAGGGAGACGCGCGGCGACGGGAGTGGAGCAGGAGAGATCGAAAACTGCTAAGTCCTGTATATATAGCAAGAGCATCGGTCCCGGTTGGTGGCTCCAACCGGGACTAATGCCCCCTTTTGTCCCGGTTGGTGCCACCAACCGGGACCAAAGGCCTCTTTTCAGCAGCCCAAAAAGCGGGAAACGAAGACCTTTGGTCCCGGTTGGTGGCACGAACCGGGACTAAAAGGGAGGCATTGGTCCCGGTTGGTGCCACCAACCGGTACCAATGGACCCGTCTAACTACTATTTTATTTTCTGCAGCTGTTTTTTTATTGATTCTTCCTGCAGCTGTTTTTTTAGTCCCACCTCGCCAAGCAAGAGGCACTCGCACCTATTTGTAAGCCCTGAGTGCAGAGACGATGACGAAGAGGCCCAATGCTCCTGCACGTTGGTTAGCTTCAAGCGTAGACTGCACAGAGAGCTATGTGCAGTGCAGTTGACACTATTCTGAAAGGCTTGAAGCAAATTAACAAGCATTGCGCCTCTTTTTTTATTTTTAATGACTTATTACAACTTAAAATTAAAAGAAAAAAAATAAATATAGCTGAAAAGAAAAAAAATATAGAAAACTACTCAGAAATGAATTGAAGCAAAAAATAGTTGTGATTAACTGTACTAAAAAAGGAGCATAGATGCTTATTTTTAATGACTTATTACCACTCAGAAATAAAAAGAAAAAAATAAATATAGGAGAAAAGAAAAAAAAACTATATAAAAAGATACTCATAAATGAATTGAAGCAAAAAATAGTTGTGATTAACTGTACTAAAAAAGGAGCATATATGCTTATTTTTAATGACTTATTACAACTCAGGAATAAAAAGAAAAGAAAATAGTTGTGATTAACTTTACTAAAATATGAGCATAGATGCTTATTCTTAATGACTTATTACAATTAAAAAATAAATAGAAGAAAAAATAGTTATGATTAACTTTACTAAAAAATGAGCATAGATGCTTATTTTTAATGACTTATTACAACTGAGAAATAAAAATAAAACAAATAAATATAGCTGAAAAGAAAAAAAAACTATAGATAAAACTACTCAGAAATGAACTGACGCAAAAAATAGTTGTGATTAACTGTACTAAAAATGGAGCATAGATGCTTATTTTTAAAGACTTATTACAACTCAGAAATAAAAAGAAGAAAAATTAGTTGTGATTAACTTACTAAAATATGAGCATAGATGCTTATTTTTAATGACTTATTACAATTCAAAAATAAATAGAAGAAAAAATAGTTATGATTAACTTTACTAAAAAATGAGCATAGATGCTTATTTTTAATGACTTATTACAACTCAGAAATAAAAAAAATATAGCAGAAAAGAAAAAATATATATAAAAAGCTACTCAGAAATGAGCATAGATGCGCTTATAGAGGAAATTCAAATTAAATTCATAACAAATTTCTAGAGAAATTTGTATGAATTTAGCCTAAATTCCCTATATAAGGGCATCTATTTTCATTTTCAGATGAGCTCAATAAGGCAGAGAGGGAGGGGCTTATAAACCGGTCTGATTCCCCTCCGATTGGCGAGGTGGGACTAAACTTTGGTCGCAACGAGGACCAACCCTTTAGTCCCGGTTGGTGGAATGGACCGGGACTAATGGTCGTCCTTCGTCCCGGTTCAGGCCACCAACCGGGACCAATGGTGGTGGGCCAGGAGCCGGGCACATTGGTCCCGGTTCGTCCCACGAACCGGGACCAATGGCCCACGTGGCCCGGCCGGCCCCTGGGGCTCACGAACCGGGTCCAATGCCCCCATTGGTCCCGGTTCTGGATTGAACCGGGACTAATGGGCTGGACCGGCCTGGACTATTGGCCCCCTTTTCTACTAGTGATTCTCGATCACCAGAAGCTAACCCTGTACTTTAACACAAGCGCATGCACACATGCACACATGTCATGCAGTAAGGTCGACGACCAGAGTTATCTGTAATTGCGGTCATGATTTTGCTCAAGTTCACGAGGACCTTCTTCGTGGCAATTCTTTTGAAATAGCCATAGGTTGCATCAACTCTTATTGTACTTTTGTTTTGCATTTTCATTTGTATGCTCATGTGCATCCTCCATGTCTCATTTTTTGCTTCATATTCTATCATCGCAGAGGCCGAGTGTAATTAATATCATCTATTGTATTACATTTTTGTCGGAAAAATGTTGATTGGCGGTTCGCTTGATGTTGTGGCGACAATGCCATGTACTCCTCAAATTGAACAATTATCATGCATGGTAACGGTTGAGACAACTCGTCATCGAAATAGTCAGAGAAAATGTACATTCCTGATCAATGTATATCACACAAAGTTTCTTACAGCAAATCATCAATGATACACAATGTATCCTAGACAGTTTTCCGGGCATAACGGTCACTAGTATATCGTACTATAATGTGTCTGATAGTCGTACTTGCCCATGCATGCGTGAGCGTGACCTTACGTGAAGCAAAAGCAACACAACACATGCCACCATATAAACTCTAAGCATGCATGCATAGTAGGACGATTATATACGTAATTAGGTTGGATCAATATACTTAATCATGCAGGCAAGTGTTGAGCCGAACGCGTCAAAGTACGTAGCCGATTGATATCGACGATCATCCACCGTTGTTGCGGTTGTTCGAACCTTTGGAATGATCAGCGCCAGTCAATACCCTGAACTTGTCAGCATCCCTCCTGGTCGTCGACCATAGTGACACCGCGAGCCGCAGGCCGCCGCGTTCACCGAGCAATGCCTCCGTGCCAGCACCGGGGAGTCGCACCGGCCTCGCCGCCCCAGCAGCAAGGGAATCTCCGCTAGACATGATCACAAGAATCGCCAGGAAGAAGGTGCACAGAAACTTGAGCAACGCCATGATGACCTTAACTACTGCTGATTCTGGTCTTCGATCTCTCTATACGATGGACAGTAGTATGTGTAGTGCTTGCGTTTGTGTGTAGCTTATGCATGGTGCAAATATATATAGCACGATGGAGCAACCACGCCCCTGCCCCTAGCCTACACATAACACGTGTATCAGTGCGTACAGACACGTAATCGTGGGAAATGGTGAGGAGATGGTCTTCGTCGCTACAGAGCAAAATCGATGAGACGGCCGGTGACGTGAGCCTTGATGAGATCGGGCCCAGGTCCTGTGATTACGTCATGGACACACGTCCAATTCAACGGCTTTTGTTCCAATCTTCGGTTGTTTTATCATGAGCTTCAGAAAGACGGGACGTCGACTCGTTGGCTGGGCACCTGAGGTTGCTGCCAGCCCACCCGAGTTTAATTTCCGGCTTGGAGGCATAATGCTCGCGAAATTTATTCTGTAAATAAATGTCAATGAGGGTTAATTCTTGGGTTGGTCTCATTTTATCACGAGCTTCAGTAAGATTTTTGACGTTCGATCTAGCTTTGCATGCCGGGACACGTTGTGTTGCAGCAGCCTCGCAACTTCTTGCATTGCATGCTAGTACATTTTCCCAAGAGATTCGTGATGCATTGATCACTTGGTTAGTCCATGCATGCACACGTGAGGCGCGAGCTGATTTGTTAATAATTTATATTAGCATCTTGGAATGGAATCTTCAGTATTTCTGTGCTAGTCTACCGGCCGACTAACTCTTACGCTGATACACTGCTTGCTAACTGGCAACGCAAAAATGCATGAAAAAAGATAGCATCGAAGGTTTTGACTACTTCTTGCTAATTCTTCATCTCTGCACGCTTCTTCACCGCCTTTTCAAAAGCTATCGAATTCTTTCCAGGGCGGATGCAGGAGGTTGGTCATCAGGGGCCAGGGCCAGCCCCAATGTGATGATGAACAGTAATGTGTACACTAGTGCCGGTTCGTGGCGGCGATCAATAGCACCGGTTCGTGGCGAACCTTTAGTACTGGTTCATGCCACGAACCGGTACTAAAGAGGCCGTGTCAGCCTGCGGTCAGGCTATGGTCCCACCATCACAATTTAGTGCCGGTTCGTACCATGAACCGGTACTAATGAGGTTATGGCAAGCTGTTTTTAGTCCCACCTCGCTCCCCTAACAAGTCTTTTACCACCTTAAATATGTTATTTCTCAAACTATCGCAAGCACTTGGTCTTCATTGAACTCTATGTGTAGAATTTGTGGCCGCAATATGAGTCTTCATCGGTTTATAAATCGTTGATGACTCATATTGACAATTCAGATTGTACACACAAAGATCATTGATGATCAAAGTATTTTTGATGTTATAAGATCATATTGACAATTTAGACTGTAAAGAAATATAAGATCATGATCTAAATGCTCTTATATTTTTTGCGTTCAGTATGCACCATTCAAAGCGATGCCATCAACTTTCAACCGTTTATGCCTTCATTTGCTATTTGTTTTGAGAACTAAATGACCTGGAAATTGAAAAGCGCTACAAATGAACTCTGAAAAAGTTGAAACTTGGCATGGTATCATCATTTCACCCACATATCATGTTCAAAAAAGTAGAGAGTGCTACGGCAAAAACTGGATGCACTTCGTTTACAAACTAGACAATCTCTTTCGAAGTATTCGGGTTTATGAGGTTATGGCAAGCTGTTTTTTAGTCCCACCTCGCGAAGTGAGAGGGACTAGGAGCGGTTTATAAGCCCTGAGTGCAGAGACGATGAAGAAGAGGCTCAATGCTCATGTTGCTTAGCTTCAAGCCTTCAGGAATACGGTAGACTGCATGGAGCTATGCGCAGTGCAGTTTACACTATTCCGAATGGCTTGAAGCAAATTAACGAGCATTGTACCTCTTTTTTATTTTTAGTAACTTATTACAACTTCAGACTTCTTCTGTTATATTTGCTATTTTTCAATCGTTTACAAAATGACCATGAAATTGAAAATCACTACAAAATGAACTCTGAAAATGTTGAATTTTGGCAAACTAGATGAAAAACTACTCACAAATAAATAGAAGAAAATAAATATAACAGAAAAGAAAAAACTATACAAAAAACTACGCAGAAATAAGAACAAGAAGAAGAAGAAGAAGGAGAAGAAGAAGAAGGAGAAGAAGAAGAAGAAGAAGAAGAAGAAGAGGAGGAGCAAGAAGAAGGAGAAGAAGAAGAAGAAGAACAACAACAAGAAGAAGAAGAGTAGGAGAAGGAGGAAGAAGAAGAGGAAGAGGAGGAAGAAGAAGGAGAAGAAGAAGAAGAGGAGG
>NC_041387.1:63581652-63582545 GCF_002162155.2 Triticum dicoccoides | reverse complement strand
AAAAGGAATAACTATATAAACAAATAACTCAAAAACAAAAAGAAGAAAATAAATTATATTAAGCAAAAAACTTCACGAAGAAACTAAATACAGCAAAAAAAACTATTCAAAAATAAATAGAAGAAAATAAATAATGCGGAAAAGGAAAAAAATATAAAGCAAAAATATTCGCAAAGAAACTAAATACAGCAAAAAAACCTTTTCAGAAATAAATATAAGAAAAAAATAAAGCAGAAAAGAAATAACTATATAAAAATTACTCAAAAATAAATAGAAGAAAATAAATAATGCAGAAAAGAAAAAATGTTGGGGCGCTGCCCTGTGGGCCTGCTAGACCTAGGGTGTGCAAATACAAGCCCAGAAGGGCCAGCAGGCTCACAGGGCAGCGCGCCCTAGTTAGGCCCAGAGGCCTGTTATATAGAGGAGTTCGAATGGGCAGTCGTGGCTGGGTTTATAAACCAGTGCGGCTGCCCTTCGCTCGGCGAGGTGGGACTAAAAGTAGCGCACTGCGGGTGGCAGCGCAAGGCCATTAGTACCGGTTGGTGGCTCCAACCGGTACTAAAAGGTTGCCCTTTAGTACCGGTTGGAGCCACCAACTGGTACTAATGGCCCTTGTTTTCCGCCGCTTGGGCTGGCTAAAATTGGCTTTAGTACCGGTTGGAGCCACCAACCGGTACTAAAGGCCCATCCTATATATATGGCACTTACGAAAATTCTGTTATCGTCGCCAGTTCGTTCCACTTTTCTCGCGCACGTGAGTCTCGATCTCGACGACGCCGACGCCGCCGCGCCGCCGTGCTGTCACCCTCGCCGCCCCCGCCGCCCGTCGTCGTCGTCGTCGCGTGCCCCCGCCGCCCATCGTCGTCGCTGCCCCCGCCGCCCATCGTCGTCGC
>NC_041387.1:63578814-63580596 GCF_002162155.2 Triticum dicoccoides | reverse complement strand
TTGAACTAGTTGAATTAATATAACTAGTTTATTTTTAGTAAATGTTTAGTTGAACTAGTTGAATTAATATATAGAACTACTTTATTTTAGTATATGCTTAGTTTGAACTAGTTGAATTAATATAACTAGTTTGTTTTTAGTAAATGTTTAGTTGAACTAGTTGAATTAATATATATAGAGAACTAGTTTATTTTTAGTAAATGTTTAGTTGAACTAGTTGAATTAATATATAGAACTACTTTATTTTAGTATATGCTTAGTTTGAATTAATATAACTAGTTTATTTTACTAAATGCTTAGTTGAATTACTAGAAGTAGTTGAATTAATTGAATTAGTAAGTGATTAATGTTTCGCCTAATATGAACATAGGAAATGTCGTCTGAGACGGAAAAAAATTCATTATGTGCGATTACTGTGAAGACTAGCGCGGCCAGTGCGATAGAAATTTCCTTGTTGATGGTAGGCGATTCAGCATCAAGCTGGATGAGACTTTCGAATTCGATACAGTAAGTCACAACGACAAAGTCTGTTTTCGTAATTAATCATGACTTATATATGCTTCATTTGCCTGACTTATAATTTTTAATTTTCACTATTCTACTAGCGCATCCCGTGCCATGCAAGAATTTTTGTCTTGGGTAAGATAGGTTTCAAAGATATGGAAACTATGGAGGTAAAAAGAGCTTACCTGAAAACTGAGCATGATGGTTATACTTTCAACGTCAAAGTATACAATACACACACGTACACATATTTTGAATGCAAAACTTGGCAAGCACTATGCAAGGCTTATGCATTTGAGCCTGGTATGATTATCACCTTTGATATTCGTCCGGAAGATGATATTGAAGGTAATAGAGACATATGGATCGATGTGCAGACGCCTTCAGTTCTACCATTATGTGAGTTCTTCTCATCTATATTTTTGTCTTTGATATTGCTTATTCAAAAATAACTGACAACTAATTTCTATTGACAGCTTATCTCCATTCAACCAAACATGTCCGGCGCTTGGTAGACAGGACCTAGTACTGTACCGGAGCTGAACTAAACTGTGAGGAAATAAGTCATTATGTTTTATGGCTTGAGGATCTTCATACTGTCAAGACAAATTTTCTTCCTGCACTTAGAAATGTTAGTACTCAAAACGTGCGACCAATAGTGATGGTATTGAACTACGGTCACATCTATTTAGGAATGATGGTAAGATATTTACTATTTGTCCTCAGTGCATATTTTGCATACATATTTTTTTTGCTAAACTTTCATTGCTAAGTAT
This sequence comes from Triticum dicoccoides, assembly GCF_002162155.2. Taxonomy (NCBI): domain Eukaryota; kingdom Viridiplantae; phylum Streptophyta; class Magnoliopsida; order Poales; family Poaceae; genus Triticum; species Triticum dicoccoides. The sequence goes on along the minus strand of NC_041387.1, from coordinate 63,579,316 downwards.
ATTAATTAAGTACTATATGATGTTCTTCAACAGGGACTCCCGATGACAGTTGTGCCTCAGGGGATCGAGACTAAAGGTCAGATGTCAATTGTTAGCTTACGGCCAAGAGATCCTGCATTGCACATGAATGCATTCAAGATTTCTAGAAGCGATGAATGCTTAATAGTGAAAGATTGGAGGAAAATTGTTAATGATCGCAGAGAAGTACTAGGAGGCAGCAATGAGAAGCGCAGCCCACGTTTAGGAGACAGGTTCATCGGCATGCTCCAGTATGATCAATCAGGAGAGCTATACATGTTCTATGCTATTTTACCAGAGAGAGAGTAGCTAGCAGGAGTGATTTAGCTAGTTCTTCATGATGCTCTTAATTAGTACTTGTCCTTTCATGTCCGTGTTCTTCGTTCTGAACTTAAGTGATTTGCTTTTGTGGTGTTATATATGAACGCTTATATCATGACAATCATGTTGAACTCGATGATTGGTTCTACTAAAAATTCTATTT
>NC_041387.1:63573048-63578112 GCF_002162155.2 Triticum dicoccoides | reverse complement strand
CACAAAATTAAATGAAAAAGAAATCATAAAACTAAAAAAAAACCAAACCTTATAGTATCGGTTGGTCTTACCAACCGGTACTAAAGGGCTCCAGGCCCCCGGAGCTGGCTCGTGCCACGTGGTTGCCCTTTAGCACCGGTTCGTGTTGAACCGGTACTAGGGGGGGGGGCCTTTAGTGCCCACACTTTAGTGCCGGTTATGTAACCGGCACTAAAGGGCCTTACGAACCGGTGCTATTGCCCGGTTCTGCACTAGTGAGGCTGCCCTTTAGTCCCGGTTCGTGGCACGAACCGGGACCAATTAGTTGCCTATATCTACCCCTCGCCCGCGAGCAGAGCACTCCCAATGCTCTGTTTTTCGTGGCCGGCGAGGGGAGAGCTTTGTGGTGCTCTAGCTCACCTCCTATGCACACGAGGTGTTCGATGGAATGCCCGAGCCACACTACTTAAGCTTTCTCCTCTCCAAGCTCGACCTCCAAGCTCCATTTTCCTCAATATTTGTCTAGGTTTAGCGGTCCGTCATGTCCCGTCCCCGTCTTCACCGCCGTCGATCGCCCGCGCCGATCTCGGCGCCGGCACCACCGTGGTGAGCCTCTTGTTCTTATCTTCTTTCTGAAAGGAAAAAAAATCTTACTTGTATATTTATATAGATACTTGTATAATTTTATTACTTTTATTATTGCAACTTATATAGTGCGATGGTTTTGGTATCCGCCCCAGTCGGCCCTCGTCCTATCTATGATTCAGATGTGGTATATATTATCTTTTCATAACTATTGGTTCATTTATTGTTTATGACAATTATGCCGACCAACGTGACATAGATTTTATTTATCTAGGAGGTTGTTGAACCGGAAATTCCAACCGACCCTATTGTCGAGAGGTTAAATTTAGTTGAAGAAGAAAACAATTTGTTGAAGGAAAAAATTAGAAAAATTGAGGAGGAGAAGATGATATTGGAGTTGCATGTTGCGGATGTCATCGATGATCACAAGATCAAGATGGATGCAATGCGCTTGAAGATTAGAAAGATTAGAAAATATGCCATTCATATCGAGGCTTGGTATCATTATGCCGTTCGATCAGTTGTTACATTGGTTGCAATTATGATCGCATTTGTTTTCACATTGAAATGTTTTACATAGTTTCAATGTATGGTTTAATTAATTTAGATGCTCTGCAGAGCTTTATGTTGTTAGATGAGAACTATGTATGTACTTTGGTTTTAATGTGATGATGAACTTCTATTAATTTGGTCGCTTAATTATCTATTCATGATGTTCTGTAATGATTTTTGACACACTTAATTATATATAATGCACGTAGATGAACCGACAATGGATGTACGGTTCAAGACACACCTCCGAGTACATTAAGGGCGTGCATGATTTTCTCGAAGTGGCTGAGGCAAACAAGCAGAATGGTTTTATGTGTTGTCCATGCCCTATATGTGGGAATACGAAGTCTTACTCTGACCGGAAAATCCTCCACACCCACCTGCTTTACAAGGGTTTCATGCCACACTATAATGTTTGGACGAGGCACGGAGAAATAGGGGTTATGATGGAAGACGGCGAAGAAGAAGAGTACGATGACAACTATGTGTCCCCTGAATACGGTGATGCTACTGAACATCAAGAGGAACCAGACGATGTGCACGATGATACTGCAAGGGGCGAAGCTGCTGAAGATCAAGAGGAACCAGACGATGTGCCCGATGATGATGATCTCCGTCGGGTCATTGTTGATGCAAGGATGCAATGCGAAAGTCAAAAGGAGAAGCTGAAGTTCGATCGCATGTTAGAGGACCACAAAAAAGGGTAGTACCCCAATTGCGAAGATGGCAACACAAAGCTCGGTACCATACTGGAATTGCTGCAGTGGAAGACAGAGAATGCTGTGCCTGACAAAGGATTTGAGAAGCTAATGAAAATATTGAAGAATAAGCTTCCAAAGGATAACAAATTGCCCGACAGTACATACACAGCAAAGAAGGTCGTATGCCCTCTAGGATTGGAGGTGCAGAAGATACATGCATGCCCTAATGACTGCATCCTCTTCCGCGGTGCGTACAAGGATCTGAACGCATGCCCGGTATGCGGTGCATTACGTTATAAGATCAGACGAGATGACCCTGGTGATGTTGACGGCGAGCCCCCCCAGGAAGAGGGGTCCTGCGAAGGTGATGTGGTATGCTCCTATAATACCACAGTTGAAACGTCTGTTCAGAAATGGAGAGCATGCCAAGTTGATGCGATTGCACAGTGAGGACCGTAAGAAAGACGGGAAGTTGAGAGCACCCGCTGACGGGTCGCAGTGGAGAAAAATCGAGAGAAAGTACTGGGATGAGTTTGCAAGTGAGCCAAGGAACGTATGGTTTGCTTTAAGCGCGGATGGCATTAATCCTTTCGGGGAGCAGAGCAGCAATCACAGCACCTGGCCCGTGACTCTATGTATGTATAACCTTCCTCCTTGGATGTGCATGAAGCGGAAGTTCATTATGATGCCAGTTCTCATCCAAGGCCCTAAGCAACCCGGCAACGACATTGATGTGTACCTAAGGCCATTAGTTGAAGAAATTTTACAGCTGTGGAATGGAAATGGTGTACGTACGTGGGATGAGCACAAACATGAGGAATTTAACCTAAAGGCGTTGTTGTTCGTGACCATCAACGATTGGCCCGCTCTCAGTAACCTTTCAGGACAGACAAACAAGGGATACCACGCATGCACGCACTGTTTACTTGACACCGATAGTATATACCTGGCAAGCTGCAGGAAGAATGTGTACCTGGGCCATCGTCGATTTCTTCCGACCAACCATCAATGTCGAAAGAAAGACAAGCATTTCAAAGGCGAGGCAGATCACCGGAAGAAGCCCGCCATGCGTACCGGTGATCACGTACTTGCTATGGTCAATGATTTACACGTAATCTTTGGAAAGGGTCCCGGCGCACGCTGTTCCGAGTGACGCTGGGGGACACGCACCCATGTGGAAGAAGAAATCTATATTTTGGGACCTACCCTACTGGAAAGACCTAGAGGTCCGCTCTTCGATCGATGTGATGCACGTGACGAAGAACCTTTGCGTGAATCTGCTAGGCTTCTTGGGCCTGTATGGGAAGACAAAAGATAGAGCTGAGGCACGGGAGGACCTACAACGTTTGCACGAAAAAGACGGCATGCCTCCAAAGCAGTATGAAGGTCCTGCCAGCTATGCTCTTACCAAAGAAGAGAAGGAAATCTTCTTTGAATGCCTGCTTAGTATGAAGGTCCCGACTGGCTTCTCGTCTAATATAAAAGGAATAATAAATATGGCAGACAAAAAGTTTCAGAACCTAAAGTCTCATGACTGCCACGTGATTATGACGCAACTGCTTCCGGTTGCATTGAGGGGGCTTCTACCGGAAAACGTTTGATTAGCCATTGTGAAGCTATGTGCATTCCTCAATGCAATCTCTCAGAAGGTGATCGATCCAGAAATCATACCAAGGCTAAGGAGTGATGTGGTGGAATGTCTTGTTAGTTTCGAGCTGGTGTTCCCACCATCCTTCTTCAATATCATGACGCACGTCCTAGTTCATCTAGTTGACGAGATTGTCATTCTGGGCCCCGTATTTCTACACAATATGTACCCCTTTGAGAGGTTCATGGGAGTCCTAAAGAAATATGTTCGTAACTGCGCTAGGCCAGAAGGAAGCATCTCCATGGGCCATCAAACAGAGGATGTCATCGGGTTTTGTGTTGACTTCATTCCTGGCCTTAAGAAGATAGGTCTCCCTAAATCGCGGTATGAGGGGAGACTGACTGGAAAAGGCACGCTTGGAAGGGACTCAATAATATGCAGGGACAGATATTCTTGGTCTCAAGCACACTACACAGTTCTACGGAACTCTACCTTGGTGACCCCGTATGTCGATGAACACAAGAACAGTCTGCGCTCCAAACACCCGGAGCAGTGCGACAACTGGATTACATGTGAACACATCAGGACTTTTAGCTGTTGGTTGGAAGCACGTATCAGAGGTGACAACACTGTTTGTGATGAGCTATACTTGTTGTCCAGGGGACCATCTTTGACTGTATTGATTTGGAAAGGATACGAGATAAATGGGAATACATTTTACACGATTGACCAAGATCAAAAGAGCACCAACCAAAACAGCGGTGTCTGCTTTGATGCAACAACTGAGAGGGGAAAGGACACATATTATGGTTACATAGTGGACATATGGGAACTTGACTACGGAGTAGATTTTAAGGTCCCTTTGTTTAAGTGCAAATGGGTCAATCTGTTAGGAGGCGGGGTACAGGTAGACCCACAGTACGGAATGACAACAGTGATCTGAAAAATCTTGGGTACACTGATGAACCGTTCGTCCTAGCCAATGATGTGGCACAGGTTATCTATGTGAAGGACATGTCTACCCGACCGAGAAAGAGAAAAGATAAGGAAGCGAATACATCATACGATGAGCCAAAGCGCCACATAGTTCTTTCAGGAAAAAGGGACATCGTGGGAGTGGAGGACAAGACAGACATGTCTGAAGATTATGAAAAGTTTCATGAAATTCCTCCCTTCAAAGTCAAGGCTGACCCCATCATCCTGATAAACGATGAAGATTATCCATGGTTACGGCGCAATAAGCAAATGACACAAGCGAAGAAAAAGTAAAGACTTTCTCCCGCAACTATTATGATGATATCATGCCAACTTTGTAACTGACGAGTATGATACCATTGTCCGTTTTGTACATGCACATGCTATGTGGGTCAATTTATGATACCATGCCAGCTTTCAACTTTTTCATAGTTCATTTTAAATGCTTTAATGTCTTATGGTTCGGCCCTCGTAATAATTAAAAATAGCAACAATAAGTATTTTGTTGTAAGTAGAAACAAAATAAAATATATAAAGCAAGAAAGAAAACAAAAAAACAAAAAAAATGTTTTCAAATTTGAAAACTAATGGCACTAACAGAAAGTTTATAATTTTCCTAAAACTAAAAGCAAAAACAATTAAAAAATAAAGCAAAAAACAAAAGAAAATAAATAATGCAGAAAA
>NC_041387.1:63572331-63572629 GCF_002162155.2 Triticum dicoccoides | reverse complement strand
AAGTAGGCCCGAAAGCCTGCGGTGGAGAGGAGCTCGAGAGGGGTGCGGCAGTGGGGCTTATAAACCACTGCGCGCCCCTCTCGACTAGCGAGGTGGGACTAAACTTTGGCCCCGAGGCGGGCAGCACAGAGGCCTTTGGTCCCGGTTGGTGGCAGCAACCGGGACTAAAGGGGGGGCATTAGTCCCGGTTGGTGCCACCAACCGGGACCAAAGGCTGACGGTTCCCGCCCTTTGGGCTGTCGAAAAAGAGGCCTTTGGTCCCGGTTGGTGGCACCAACCGGGACTAAAGGGGGCATTA
>NC_041387.1:63541902-63572045 GCF_002162155.2 Triticum dicoccoides | reverse complement strand
CGCCCCTGCCCCGACCCCGTCGCCGTCACCGCGTGCGCCGCCCCTTCCCTGACCTCGTCGCCGTTGCCGCGCGCGCCGCCCCTTCCCCAACCCCGTCGCCGTCGCCCGGACCACACGCCGCCGCCTTCGGTCCGGTCGCCGGCGCCCTTTCCTCTTATTTTTTGTGCATTTTATGTATATGTTCTCTGTGTATATATGTATATGTTCTCTGTGTATATATGTTCATATATGCAAAAGTTAGATTTTAGAAAAACTTTATATATGCAAAAATTTATACATATATGTATGTATAGATGTATGTATGTGGATACATGAGGGGGGTCGATATACCCCCTCTCCGATAGCATTTTTGTGCATTTTAGGTTAGTGTATATATATGTTGATGTATATATGCAGAAGATAGATTTTTAGAAAAAATACTATTTTTTCTGTTGATGATATGATGATGTTTTTTTTTGATATATGCATTTTTTCATATATGTATTATTTTTTTAAGTTGTTAGTAGATATCGATTTTAGGTTAGTGCATTTTAGGTTAGCGTAGCGGAGAAATTTAAAGTAAAATAAGGAAAAGGAAGAAAAGAGGAAGAAGGAAGAAGGAAGAAAGAAGAAGAAAAAGAATGAGAGGAAAAAGGAAAATAAGAAGATGAAGAAGAGGAGAGGAAGAAGAGGAGAAATAAATAAGAAGAGGAAAAAAGAAGAAAAAGAAGAGGAGAAGAAGAAAGGAATAGAGGACAAGAAGAAAAAATAGAAAAAAATTTCTATTTTTTCTTCTTGTCCTCTATTCCTTTCTTCTTCTCCTCTTTTTTTTTATTCTTCTTCCTTCTTCCTTCTTCCTCTTTTCTTCCTTTTCCTTAATTATTTTCCTTTCTCGTCGTTGTCGCGTCGTTGTCGATATAACCCCCTCGAGATAACTTCGACATGAGGGGAGGTCGATATAAATACCCCTCCCCTCGGCCCTCTCGCTCGACTAAAACTCTCGAGGACACCCAAACCCTAGAGAGAAAACGATGTTGGTCTCCTACCCCCTCCCGCCGTGCCCCTACCCGACAAATTAACTCTCTCGAAGCGTTGTTGTGTCGAGGCGACCCCAAACCCTAGAGAAGCAGCGTCGAGGCCACTAACATGATTCCTTATTGTGATTAGCTGGCTAGTTCTACGTTTTCCACTAGTTCCATCTATACCATATATAAACATGTTGTAAATATTTGCAGAAACTATGGAGCACTGCCGAGACGAAGAAGCAGAAGCGATATTGAGGGACATAATCTCAAATGGAAGGGATGAAGTTGCGTCATTTCTCCCCGACACCGTTGTTGGTCAGCTGGAAGAACGGGGTGAAGAAGAGGGCTATGTTCATGATGGCTTCGGCCCATTAATGCCGGTACAAGAACAGGACTATGTTCATGATGGCTCCGGTGACACAATGGAGGAACAAGAAGGAGACCGTGCTGACTTCTCCAGTGACCGAACCGAGCCCGGCCAGGTATATATATATTAGTTAAGCCCGTGCTGACTAGTTAATTGATGCTTCCATTGTTTTGGTATATGTACACATATTAATTACTCTCGTCTTTCTTCCTTATAATTTCTAGCCCTCCGGATCGAGCACAACTTCGGTAATGAGACGAGGCCCGAAGAAAAAGTTGAGCTCGGATGAAAAGTTTGAGATCATAGAAATCGCGCCCGACGGCGAACCGATTGAACCCATCCGGACAAGGAAGGCATTTTCTTCTCAGTGCGGGGTTCTTGTTAGGGAGAAGATCCTGATCAGCATCCAGCAATGGTATAAGCCTAAGGAGGAAGACCCTGAGGTGTCTTATGTCAATGATACGCAGAAAGAATATCTTTGGACCGAGCTGAAGGCAAATTTCACCCTACCGCCAGAGGAGGATCCGGAGAACCCAGTTAAAGAGGAATTAATCAAGTCTTGTGCTCTTAAGAAGATGGCAACCCTAATGAGGAGGTGGAGGAAAGAGCCGAACCAGTTTGTCAAAAATAAAAAGACACCGGAATTCATCGGCAAATATGAGAAGATCAAAGATCGCTGACCCGCTTCTGTGGCCCACAAGACATCGGAAAAGAGTAAGAAGATGTCGGAGACAAACAAGAAAAATGCTGCGAAGAAGACACTTCACCATCGCACGGGTTCAGGTGGCTACCTGCATGCCCGGCCTAAGTGGTCCAAGGCTGAGAATGATCTGCTTGAAAAAGGGATCGAACCAGAGACAATGAGATGGCCAAACCGTTGCCGGACTTGGTTCTTCGGGTCTGGCGGAACCGTGGACCCTGTAACAGGGTTTTGCCAGTGGACGGACGAGCAACTGGAAATACCAGTCAAGAACCTTCGACACTATATCGAGGCAGCGCAGCGAGGGACGTTGCTTCCAAACAGGGAGAAGGACGAGCTCACAATGGCCCTTGGGAATCCTGAGCACCCTGGACGGACACGAGGCACACCAGGCTCCATTCCATGGAAGGTTGGTTTTCCGGACGCAGGGGGTTACAAAACCCATGAGAGGAGGAAGAAACTGGAGCAGGACCAACTGCAGGCGCTGCACGAAAGGGTAATGGGGCTAGAGGATCGAGAAGAGGAACGAGAAGCAGCAGATCGCAGCAAACGACCTGCCGAAGCTTCCCCCGAAGCTACCCCGCCATCTCAGCCGAGAAGCAGCTGGGCTTCCACCGAGCTGCTTCAGCCGGAGCATGTCTTGACGGCTCCTGCCAGCTATCCCGTGGATGGTATCATGGAGTCTCAAAATTGCCACATGATGGCGCGATGGATGACTTTGAAGATCAAGGCGGCTGTTGGCCAAGTTTATCCTAGTGGAACCGACACAACTTATCACTGCCAGCCGATTCCAAAAGGATATGCTAAGGTGATGGTGGATGAAATAACGGAGGGATTTGAGGACCTCGTGCTTGACCACCCTACCGGTGAAGGGGAGACTAGGCTGGGTTCTGCTCTGAAGACTCCATGCCTATGGAAGAAGGAGCTCATCAACCTTTTGAACTGGACGCCTCCGCCTCCTCCTCCTGCTCCGGCGAGTCAGGGCACTCCGGCTCCTCCACCGCCTCCTCCTCCGGCGAGTGACGATCAGGGCACGCGTGGCGGCACTCTGCCTCCTTCTCCGGCGCATGGCGGCACTCCGCCTCCTTCTCCGCCTGCGCCGGCGCTCTCGAGCAGCCAACAGCATCCTCCTTCTTCGCCTCGCTGGCAAGGGCGTAAGAGACCCGCCGCCGCCCTGGCTACTCCGGCGCGTCGTACTCCTCCTCCGCCTCGTAAGCAAGCACGAAAGAAGACAGACGCCACAGCCGCTCCATCTGCTCCGGCGTCTAGCAGCACAACCAGAGGCGGGAGGCAATACAAATACGGTCCATCATCTCTCAAGCCTCTAGAGAAGTTACCGTACGAGAGGTCCGAGGAGGAAAATGATACGATTGTGCGGACCCACGTGAAGGAGTTCTTTGAAGGGGTGAAAGCAAAGAGACATCCACCTCTGGAGGAGAAGGTAGATCCGGTGAAAGCAAAGCGCACTCTCGACGCCCTGAGGAAACCACCAAAGTCTCCGCCGAGAACCAACTATGAGCACATTACTGAACAAACATATCTCCAAGCCCAGCGGTCGGGAACTACTGTCAGTGCTAAAAGGTCAAAAGAACGAGCAAAGGGGAAAAAATTGCCCAGCTCGGCGCACAAGCACAACAATCATGCCCCCCGCTCAATGTGTCTAATGCTCCGGGGACGGTGGCCGGTTATGGCAATCTTGACGATTACCTGCCTGACGATGCACTTCCTGATTTCTTGGAGGTGGACGAACACAGATACGAGTACGGGAAGCCTCTCGTCAAAGATGAAAAATCTCTGACAACAATGATGCGAAGATTCCATAATTGGTACATGGAAACCTGCAGAGAGTCTGAGGGTAAGAATGCTTTGTATCTGCATATTAAAGAGGAGCACGATCTCGTTGCAAATGATCTGTTGACTGTTCCATTTGAGGAGTTCTTCGAGTTCTTCAATCAAAAGGCCCTCGATAAATTAATGGTCTTTTGCTACTGCCTGTAAGTACTATTTCTGTCATTAAGTCTCTATATATAGCTCGGCTCTTTCATTGCATGTATTTATAATTAATTATCCTCAATATATTATGCAGATTGAAGATCGTCGAGTGCAAAAAACAAGAAATTTATGATATTGGGTTCATTAACACAAATATCATAGATGTATTTCTGGTTGAAAAGAACGTCAAAGAGGCCGAGGACAACTTGCTACAATCGTTGATCAAAAATCAAAACAAAGATACCATACTCTTTCCTTACAACGGCCCGTGAGTGTTACTGTCGTGTGCATATTCGGTTTCCCTTATTACTCAAGCGAGCTTATAGTAATGTAATTGATGAGTTATGCATGCGTGCGCATGTACCACTATATTATTCTGGAGATTAAGCTTGAGCGTGGACTAGTAACCGTCTTAGACTCGAGACGGAAAGATCCCAAATCCTATGCGGACATCACTGAAATGCTCAGCAAGTAAGTTCAATCGATCATTATCGCACCATATCGGCAACTTTTTGTTCATTTCCTGATATCTCAAGTAATAATAATAATTTTCTTTGTCTTGCAGGGTTTGGAAACAGTTCACCACAGAAGCTCCGGGACTGCCGAAGGAGCTGACATATAAATGGCCGAAAGTAAGTACTACTGGCTAGCTAGTTGCGCGCATCTCCCGTTGATTCTATAGCTATAGTTTCATCAATGCCATTTATAATGCTTCATTATCAGTTTGATTGACCTCTATTTCTCGTAAAGTGCTTGTGGCAGGAGGAAGGGAATGATTTCTGTGGATACTACATGTGCGAGTACATCCACACCGCGACTTTGAAAAACAAGCGGGGCTACTCTCAAAGACAATATGAAGTGCGTAAGCAATAATATTCACAATTTCATTTTATTACACCATCATTTCTGTTGAGTTTCATTCATATATATGTATTAATTAACCCCCTTCTTCAAATTAGACGTGGCAGATGCGGAATGAACTCCTAGAACCAGATCGCATGAAAGCAATTCAAGAGGAATTGGCGGGATTCTTTCTTGACCACGTCATCAATAAAGCCGGAGAATACCATGTGGAAATTGATTTCAAATGCTAGGGGTTTGTAATTAAGAGATCTTATACATATTGTACATGTATGTAGCCAGTAGCGTCGGATACATGATACGAAAACTTGTTGTTCGACCAATCTCTCGGAGAAGGAGAGGTCGATCGATCACTTCTCTCGGTATGCATGACGAACTTCTGTACTGAATGGTTCTCTCGATCACTTATGTATATATAGTACGTAGCGTCGACCAAGCACGGACATAAGAGAGGACACTTCTCTCTATTAATTAGCTAGCTAACACAATATATGAAACACCTAAATTAACCCCCCAAAACCCCCAACCTCCCCTCCTTTCAAAAAAAAACAAAAACCCCAGCCACTGGAATGCTGATGTGTGGATGCCTTTTGGTCCCGGTTGGAGCCACCAACCGGGACCAAAGGCCCCCTGACTGGCCTCGACGCACAGGGCCACGTGAAGGCACATTGGTCCCGGTTCTAGTTTGAACCGGGACTAATGGGTGGAGGTATTAGTAACGGCCCATTAGTCCCGGTTCATGAACCGGGACTAAAGGCCCTTACGAACCGGGACTATTAGGTATTTTTCTACTAGTGTATGCATGTGAACAGTAACTGTTTTTCAGTTTTTCCTTAAGCCAGTCCTTTTCCACATCAGAATTCAGACAATCCTTCCTCCACCACTGATTCTTCATCAATGAGAATGTAAATTTCTCGAGAACACAGGCTTCAATTTTATTTCCCCACTGCAAAACCATGTTTTGGAAGGAGAATTGCCATAATTTCTCAAATCTTGCTATAGTATTCATCTCCTATAAGGCTATAACGCATATGCGTAGTCTTTCTAAAGTCTAAACTCATCACCAACCTTCATCACCATCTCGTGTCTTATGCATACACTGCTAACTATGAATTCTCAAAGAAAAACAATGGCTAAATTTCAATAGCGTCGCAGCCTGGGTATTACTAAGGATGGCAAGGATGTGATGGAAGCCACTCTGGACGACTTCACCACCAAGTTCAAGGAGCAGCTACCCCCAGAGGTGATCATGGCCATGCGTGATTTCTTCCGCCTCGACGACAAGGCCGTCAATGATGTTGAAGATGCCCTGATCGACCACGGCGGCGAAGGGGCCCTGGAGATTGCTTCGGCTCAGGATGACGTTGTGCTCTAGGGAAGTGTGGGCCTTGATGCAGTCTGATCTGCTTGTTTGCTCTGGATGCTGCCATGTTTCTTATGTCAAATATGGCTAGTTGGCCCAGAGGGGTCTGTATCTTTTCTTCTATGTTGTGTCTGTACTCTGAACCTTGCTGTGTGCACACGGATGGATGTTGTGCCTTCAGTCTTCAAAGTCAAATGCGCCTGTTATCTTCAAGCTTGCGATGCTTCTTCACAGACTTATGCTCTTATGGTTCTGCTCAACCATGTGTGTTCCTGCTGTCTCCATGTTAAGTCAGCCCATCAACACACTGTGTTGGAATGTTAGGGGATTAAACTGTCCGGCAAGGCGGGCAACTGTTAGTGCTACCATTGCGTCTTCCTCCTGCCAAATTGTGTATCTGCAAGAGAAAAAACTGGATAACATGGATGTGTTTACTGCTGCCTTTGTCGGTGGTAACAGGCTGCAGAATTTTGCGCAACGTTCGGCTGTAGGGACAAGGGGTGGATTGTTGCTGCTATGGGATGACAGTGTTCTCGAGGTCTCCGGCATTTCTTTCTCGGCTTATTGCCTTTTGGCTTCGGTCCGAGTCCTCGAGAATGAGGTGTGTTTCAAACTGACTAATGTCTACGGGCCTACGGACTATGCGTGCAAGGAGGTCTTCTTTGCTGAGCTATGCTCCTGCAGGCCACTTCCGGGTTTGGGATGGCTCGTGCTTGGGAACTTCAACCAAATATATCGTGCTAGGGACAAGAACAAGCGAAACATCAACCGGAGGAGGATTAAGCGCTTTCGGGACACACTGCAGTCATGTGAGCTCAAGGAGATCCATCTGCAGAATAGGCGGTTCACGTGGAGCAACGAGAGGGAAAACCCAACCCTTTGCAAACTGGACTCCTTCTTCTGCAATGAGACCTGGGACTTGTCCTTCAACACTCATGTGCTTCATGCCCTTTCGTCATCCCTTTCCGATCACTGCCCTCTGCTGCTCGCCGACGACAGGGGGCCTAGGCGGCCTCGGTCCTTCAAGTTTGAAAACCTCTGGGTGTCCTTGCCTGGTTTTGACGAGGTGGTCTCGAAGGCTTGGCCGAGCGGGTGAGACACACTGAGCCGTACCAGATTCTGTATCAAAAGCTCAAGAAAACTACACTGCGTCTCTTTGAGTGGAGTAAAAAGCTTTTCTCCAAGGCGAAGGTCCAGTTTCATGCGGCTCAGCTAGTGATTCTCCACCTTGACATTGCGCAGGAGGGGAGACCCCTCTCCCTGAGTAGCGGGACCTCCGCTCGAGACTAAAGAGAAGGGTTATTAGCTTGTCGGTGCTCCAGAGGGCTCGAAAGAGTCAGTGTGCAAGGGTTGCAAATTTGAAAGATGGTGATGGTAACACCAAATTTTTCCATCGGCACATTAATGCTAGGCGGCGAAAGAACGACATTCATCGGATCAAGCACGGGCATGGTTGGGTAACCGAGCACACAGAAAAAGAGAAGATCATTCACGACCACTTCCATGAGGTGATGGGGAGAAGGGGTTCAAGCGCCAAGGACTTTAACTGGGAAGAGCTAGGCGTTGAACCCCATGATTCGCACGGCCTTCATGCCACCATTTCTGAGGAGGAGGTTTGGGGGCCATCAAGGTCATGCCTTCTGATAAAGCACCTGGCCCTGACGGCTTCACGGGACTGTTCTTCAAGAGGTGCTGGGGGGTCATCAAGCATACGGTCCTGAGGGTGGTCCAACGCTTTGACTCCCTTCACATAGACGAGCTCCACTGGCTAAACTCTGCCAATGTTGTTCTCTTTCCCAAGAAGGATGGGGCTGAGGGCATTTCTGACTACAGGCCCATTAGCCTCATTCACTCCATTGCCAAAATCATCGCCAAAGTACTCTCGCTCCGGCTTGCCCCACTTATGGATGGTATTGTCTCGAACGCCCAAAGCGCTTTCATCAAGCGGCGCAGCATCCATGACAACTTCTTGTATATGAGGAACCTCGCGCGGAGGTTACATAAGTGCATAACTCCTGCCCTCCTCTTCAAGCTTGACATCAAGAAGGCTTTTGACTCTATGAAGTGGGGATATTTCCTGGAGCTTCTTCAACGGCTTGGGTTTCCCACCAGATTTCGTGCTTGGGTTGTTGCTCTTCTCTCGACATCATCCTCCTGCATCCTTCTCAACGGTCTGCCAGGGCCGCCCATCAAGCGCGGCAGCGGGTTTTGGCAGGGGGATCCCCTCTTCCCCCTGCTCTTTGTCATTGCGATCGACCCGCTTCAGAAAATCCTTAATTTGGCAACAGCAAAAGGTCTCCTTCGCAAGGTCTGGGGACGAGGGGCCGAGATGCGGACTTTGCTTTATGCTGATGATGCGGCCGTCTTTGTGGTTCCTTTCAAGCAGGACATTGACAACCTTGTAGCGATCTTGAGAGGCTTTGGCGAGGTTACGGGCCTCTGTTGCAACTTTCGGAAGAGCTCGGTCATGCCAATTAGATGTGCCCACATTCATCTTGAGCCCATCCTTGGGAGCTTGCCGGCCACCCGTGCGTCATTCCTGATCAAATACATAGGCCTCCCGCTCTCGGTCTGGCAGCTCAAGCGGGTGGATTTTCAGTATCTCGAAGACAAGGCGGCCTGCAAATTGGTTACTTGGGAAGGCCAAAACATCACAGCTATGGGCCGCATGACCCTTGTCAAATCAGTCCTTTGCTCCCAAGCGGTGTTCTCAGTCACACTGCTCATCGTGCCTCAAAGCACTCTTCTTAGTCTGACCAAGGTTGAACGGGCTTTCCTCTGGTCAGGTGCTGACAAGACTACGGGAGCCAAGTGCAAAGTGAAATGGGACACAGTTTGTAGGCCCAAGGAGTATGGTGGCTTGGGGGTGCTTAACTCTGAAAAATTTGCACGTGCTCTTCGCCTTAGGTGGCCTTGGTTCGAATGGAAGGAGCCCCATAGATTGTGGGTTGGTTTTGGCAACCCTTGTTCGGAGGATGATCTCAGCTTCTTTTATGCCTCCACCACCATTACTCTGGGAAATGGAGCCAAAACGCCTTTCTGGGATTCTCCTTGGCTCCTTGGCCGTAAGCCTAAAGAGATCGCCCCACACATCTATGAGGCCTCCAGGAGAAAGAACTGGAAGGTTAGGGAGGCTATTAGAGGGAACGCTTGGATCTTCCAAATCAGCTACAACGCCGTCGTCACCGGAGATCACATTCAAGAGTTTTTCACTCTTTGGATGCTTCTGGATGACGTCCATCTTGATGAGCATCGGGAGGACGACATCACCTAGAAGCATTCCAATGATGGGATGTACTCGGCAGCCAGTGCTTATAAAGCTCAATTTCTTGGGTTAACCTTGTCACCAATGGATCGCATGGTCTGGAAAGTTTGGGCTCCTCCGAAGATCAAATTCTTTGCTTGGTTGACTATTCAAGATAGGATCTGGACTGCGGACCGCCTGGAGAGGCATGGGTGGGCCAACTGCGGTCTGTGTCCTCTTTGCTCTAGGGAGCAGGAAACATGTGCTCATCTTCTCTTCAAGTGCCGCTTCACTATTCGGCTTTGGAGGTCTCTCGCGGCCAAGCTTGGTCTTCATCACATTGACACCTCCAGGTGGCATCTTCATGGCTCCGTCCTGGATTGGTGGGAGGATGGTACTGGGAGCCACGTCCCCAACAGGAGTGCCTTGGCTCTCCTGGACCATCTGGAATGAACGTAATGCTAGGGTGTTCCGACACAAAAGTGCTCCGCCGCCTATTCTTATTAACACAATCTTGGAGGAGGCCAAGCTTTGGGTTACAGCTGGTGCAAAGAAACTAGGGCTTATTGTATATCGTGAGTAGTTCGCATGCCGTGTTTAAGGTGGTTGCTGCAAAACTCTAATCTACTCTCTCCTATTTAATCGATGAGGCAAATCTTTTGCTTCCGTTTCGAAAAAAAATAAAATTCGGAGTACATATTTCATCTAATCCTATTTTTCCTACCAGTATAAATTAATCCGCTCATATTGTACTTTCATAATTTTTTTGAAACAATACTTTCATAAAATTGAAATGAAGTTGTATATGACCAAAAAAACGTAGAAGATATATGTATCCACCTCTAAAACTATTTGTGATTCGATGCTCATGACACATATTATTAACGATGTCTTATATGTATGCACCCAACGACTGTATCCACCGCTGAAAAACGTCCCCAATACTTAAGTACTCCCTCCGTCCCAAAATGTAACACCTTTTTTGACACTACAATTCAATTTTCACTTAACCGCATACCACGTATCAAAGATGACATATGAAATAAAAACACCTCAAATTCATCCCATCAATTGCATAAATTATTCTCACGAAGTGAATTCCCTACCACTGTTACATAGAAAATACATTGCATTTTGAGACACCTGACAATCGTTTACATAGAAAATACATTACATTTTGAGACACTCGACACTCGTTTACAGAATAACTCCTGAGATTGCAAACTATAGTTCATTATACTACTGAAATATTAGAACTAGTAGGAAACAACGTTCCACTAGTATGGTCATGGCTTTCTCGCCTCTCACAAGATCCCTCGGAAAGCATCTGCATACCCAACAGACCCATTATAATTGGGCTCTCCACCTCGCTTATTTTGTTCCAGAGAGTGGCTGCATACTCAGCAGACGTGGTAAAATGGGTGGCTTCACCTAATTTTCTTGTTGCGGTTGTGGCGGCCGCACAGGGGTTTCGTGGTTGGCGACAAGGATCGGCAACAGAGACGATGGCGGCGCCCATGTAGAGGAATCATACACAATGGGTGGCGCTAGCCCACGCGTCGCCAGCCATGCCCTCGCCCTCGTAGATCAGGGAACCCCACCACAACCATTTGCCGACGGTGGAGAAAACAATGATGGTGGAGGCATGCGAGACACAGATGAAACTAAGGTTCATCGTGTGAGGCATTAGTACCTGGTGGTTGCCTTGAAACCACCTGCAATACAACCAAGTTGGGAGCGGTTTTGTATTATTTGTAACTGTCTTCAATAGTGCATGAGCTTATTGTCGTGGTTCTAAGTCTGACAGTAGAATGGGGGTAGGTATGGAGAGGCAAGATCCTAGCTATGGAGCAGTTGTACACACGAGTGTTTTACGAGTTCAGGCCCTTCTCGGAAGAAGTAATAGCCCTACGTCTCGGATCCCGGAGGCGGTCGACTGGATTATGTGTGTGAAAGGTACAGGGGTGCCAACCCTTCTACCAGTGGAGGGGGGTGGCTTATATAGAGGACGCCAGGACCCCAGCCAGCCCACGTAGCAGAGGGTTAAAGTACATTAAGGTCTGGCGTTACTGGTAACGCCCTACATAAAGTGTCATCATGACCATTAAGACTACTTAATTACAGACCGTTTGGATACAGAGTAGATCTTGAACTCCTGGTGGTCGAGTGAGTCTTCATGGTCAAGTGTCTTCAGGTTTGTCGAGTGTCTTCTAGTCGGTCGAGTGGAATCCCTCTTGGTCGACTGGAAGACGGCTTCTTCTAAGAGATGTCCCTGGGGAGGGTACCTTGGACAGGTCCGTAACCCTACCCTAGGTACATGACTTCATCAGTAGCCCCCGAATGGATCGAGGTTTGAGTGAGTACGGAGTTGGCAATCTTTCCGACCTGCTTTCTGGTACTGTAAAGGCGTTTTTGCTCTGGATCAATGACTTTTAAGTGAGGGTGTCAACTTTCTTCAGCCGCCTTGATCCATTCTTTATATCTGTCGAGTGAACTTTATGAACTTGGAGATTTCCGGGTGATGGATCGCAGGAGATCTTCCGTCTGACAAGTTGCCCTCTGGTTAGCGGATTTAGTGGGATCCGGATTTTGGGAAGCGCGCGAAGCGGAGAAGGCCGCGGTACTCGGATGGGATAAGGCAGGGACGCCTCGATCTCCGTGCCGCCTTTTTCGCCACGTATCGCGTGCGCGACTGTTTCGGGATTTGACAGGATTGCCTGGGCCTACCCGTCAGCCACTCGGAAGTGACCCCATATAAGGAACCAGGCGGAGGTTTTTCGAACAGTGCCTCCTCATTTTCTCCTCCCTCATCTCCAGATTCGTCTGCTGCGCTCGCGAGCTGTCCAGTGCCGCTGCTCCGTTCGGGCTTCGTCGGTGACAATGGCGAAGGAGAAGACGGCAGCTTTGGAGCGGGCGAAGAAGGCGACGGCGCAAGCGAAGGGGAGAGCGCCCAGTTGGGGTGGATCCTCGTCGCGGTCTCGCCTGCCGCAGGGTTGGATCCAAGGGGATAGGATCCGCTCGACCATCACCCAGAAGGACATCGATGACCTAGCCAATGAGGGGCTGATCGAGCACGGAGCAGCGAGGCTTCCGGGAGCGGAGTGTCAACCGCAACCTCAGGAGGGTGAGTGCGTCCTCTTGGCGACTCATGTAGATCGAGGGTTTTCTCTGCCGCCGCATCTTTTCTTCCGAGGATTTCTGAATTTCTTCGGAGCTCAACTCCACCATTTTACTCCGAATTCCATCGCCTATCTCTCCGCCTTCGTATCTTTGTGTGAGAATTTCTTGGGTTGTCGGCCGCATTGGGGCCTCTTCAAACATATATTCACTTGCCGTTCTCAGACGGTGAAAAAGGCCAGGCCCAATGATGAGAGAACCCAGGTGATCCAGATGTGTGGGGGTCTCGGGGTCCAGATGAGGAGTAAGAGCGCTTTCCCTGCTATGACCCTTCCCGAGTCGGTCAGAGGGTGTCAGTCGACCTGGTTCTATCGCCAAGACCGGTCGACACCAGGGCAGTCGACCGGGCTCCCTCCCTTCTCTATGAGTCGAGTGAACAAGCCCTCCTCTCTGAAAGTAGTTCCGGAGGAGAAGGCTCATGTGAAAATGTTGATGGAGCGAGTAGTTCAGTTGATTCGTGACGGCGTAACCGGCATGGACCTTCTGGAGGTTTTCCTTCGGCGGCGCATCCAACTACTCCAGTACCGGGGCCACCCAATGTGGCTGTATTCTGGTACTGAAGACACAAGTTGGGTCCACCCAGAGGAGGTCGATGATGTTACATTGGAGAGGTGGATGACTGCCATCACGGGGAACAAGGACAACCCTCGTGGAGCTAGGAGGATCGTTCCACTCGACCAATCTTATGAGGTGGATAAGGTACGACTATTTTCCTCCGACTGCTCCGTCTATTCTGTTTCGTCGTAAATCAGTCGATTGACCTTTGTCTTGCTTGCTGTCTTTCAGGAAACCACTAAGTTGTACTTGATGCCCAATAGGGCACAGGCGCAGGCCGAAGAGGAGGAAGGAAGCGGAGGCGAAAGTCAAGAGGAGTGGGAGTCGGACGCCGATGAGGGTGAGGAAGACGCAGGTTCTGACGAAGAGGAAGAGGAGGAGGAAGTTGCGCCTCCTCATTCCGAAAGGAGGTCCAAGCTCGCCCACGACCCTGCGGCTGATCGTGGCAAGGGAGTCGCGCCTGCTGGGCAGTCGACTAAACGTCCTCGGACAACTTCACCGGCGACAACTGAAAAGGCGTCGAAGCAACCCCGAGCGGCCCCGTCAAAACCGGAGAAAGCCCTACCGAAGATGAGGATGGAGATTCCGACTGTCTCTGGGTAACGGTCATAACTCATGTTTTCCATTCTTGGTCGATTCAATCGCTCATCGACTGATATTTGCAAAATCACAGTGCTGCTACTTCTGAGACTTCGGCCAGGCATGAGGATCAAGAAATGGAAGATGCTGCGACTTCTCAGCCTGGTATGATCGGCGCGGTTTCGCTTCCGGTCGATTGAATCTTTATTTTTGATTTTGAACTTCTCCTGCAGCTCCGCCTAACATTGTCATCAATCTTCCTGACGATGACGATGAATCGCCGCTGAGGCAGAGGAGGATCAGGAAGGCTACTGTTGGCAAGGCTGCGCAGGTTACGTCGGCACCTGGACCACAGATTCCTGAGGGGAGCAATGTTGCTCGGGCTATCGTGTCCTTTGCGGAGCCGTTGACGGTTGCCCGCCCTTCGTCGTCGAGTGCTGACCCGCCTTCTCTCTTCTCCACTTACCACGTCCCGGAGGACCAAGCAAGCGCTGCCAAGGAAGCCATACGTTAGGCCGGGATTATGATGGAGCAGGTGAAGGCGATCCGAACCGCCAGCCAAGCAGCTTATGACGCGAGCTCAGCTCTCCAGAGCAATGTCCAGGTTAGTTGAACACCGACTGGAAATCTTGATATTTGTCATGCACCCACTGGGTGTGTCAACTCTACAGTGGACTGCTAGCAGTCGACTATAGTCTTTGTGTCTTGACATTTCTCACTTTACTTGTTCCACTCGACCATGGTCGAGTGGAACAATGAAACTGGTGGGGGCACGCTGAGTGCACCCACTGGGTGTAGTCCCCGAGACCGCGGTCGATTGCTGGCAATCGGCTGTGGTCTGATTTTTTTTTGACAATTAACTGCTTCCGGTCGACTGATTGACTCTGAGTCTAGCTGATAGAACTAGTGGGGGCACGCTGAGTGCACCCACTTGGTGTAGTCCCCGAGACTACAGTTGAATGTTTAGATTCATCTGTAGTCTTAGAAATAGTACGATTTTTCCTTTAGTCACCCGGAAGTGATCTGCCGTTGATGTTTGTCGACTGAACTTTCGCAGAAATCTTGTGACCTTGTTTCTCGTTATACCGAATTGGAGAGCAAGTATATCCAGCTTGAGCTTGACCAAAAGCTTGTCCAAGAGAATTTCACGAAGGCGAAGGAGGAGGCAAAAGGTATGTTTGGTGAGAATCTTGACGATTGTCCTTGCTTTTTGCCTGTCTCCGAATCTGATCTTATTGTGATTTTCGCAGAAAAACTGAGGGATGCTTTGAAGAAGAAGGATCTTGACCTTGCCGAGGCGCAGAAAACGGCTACAGACAAGACTAGGCTTGTAGAAGAGAAGTTGGCTTCCGTCAACAAACTTGAAGAAGAAAACACTAATCTGAAAGCTGCTCTTGACGTGGCCAACCAAGAAGTCACTCGACTGAAGAATGCCAATATGGTCCTGGACGACAAAGCTGGCGAACTGGCAGGAAAGAAGAATGACTTGGAGGTTTATCTGGGAGGACTCGCCAAAAAGCTGTTCCTCATGCTCGAATGTAACCTCTTATCTCCGATTGGTAGTTACTGAGTTGTTGTAGGGGCGTTAGCTTATTCTTGAATCATGTCCACAGAATTCTGCCAAAACTTTGAAGAGGAGACTAGTCGAGTGGAGACTGGCTTGGATCCCATCAATTCTCCGCTGAAGGATGAAACTGCTATGAACGTGCTCCGCCTCGAGTCCCGCATTGTTGCAGTGGTTGATTACCTTGCAAGACTGAAGGCCGCTGTATCGCGCATCGACACATCGCTCTGGCCAGAAGAAACAGTTCAGAACGACCTTGAGTCGCTGATGACTCGACTGAACGAGATTCCGAGTCGAGTGCAAGAGTGGAAGAAGTGTTTTGCCAGGTGCGGTGCTGACATCGCTCTATCCTTGGTCCGCGTCCACTACAAGGAAGCGAGAGAAGACAAGATGGTGTCTCTCAAGGTGGCCAACACTAGGAAGCATGACTTCCGTTCTTTCATGGAGACCTTCATCGCGGCTGCCACTCGGATCGCAGATGGGATTGACCTGGACGAGTTTGTTGCGCCTTCCAGCCCTCCGCAGGAGGGATAAACAACTTCTATGCTCGATAATTTGAATTTGCCTCGGAATGCCGAGTGATTTTTGTAACCGCCAAACTTTAACAGGCTTGATGCCTGAGCACTTCTGGGTCCGTAGGACGTTATCCGAACTTGATTTTCCGTTGAAATACGTTTGCTTCTTTCGGACAACCATCTATTACTTCTTCTTTGGGTTGGAATATATGCTAGCATCTGAAATGCTTTTTTGCAGGTAGGAGTGAAGCACAAATTGCAGTCGACTTGTGCTCGCCATGTTTGGGCGAGTGCTTGGTTGCAACCAAGCCTCCGAGTGAGAAACTTGTTCTCCACTCGGAAGGATTTTAGAAACTTAGGCGAGCACTATGCTGCAGCTAAGCCCCCGAGTGGGAGGTTTGCTCTCCACTTGGTAGGAATTTAGAAACTTAGGCGAGCACTGAGCTGCAGCTAAGCCCCCGAGTGGGAGGTTTGCTCTCCACTCGGTAGGAATTTAAAAACTTAGGCGAGCACTGAGCTGCAGCTAAGCCCCCGAGTGGGAGGTTTGCTCTCCACTCGGTAGGAATTTAGAAACTTAGGCGAGCACTGGGCTGCAGCTAAGCCCCCGAGTGGGAGGTTTGCTCTCCACTCGGTAGGAATTTAGAAACTTAGGCGAGCAGTGAGCTGCAGCTAAGCCCCCGAGTGGGAGGTTTGCTCTCCACTCGGTAGGAATTTAGAAACTTAGGCGAGCACTGGGCTACAGCTAAGCCCCCGAGTGGGAGGTTTGCTCTCCACTCGGCAGGATTTTAGAAACTTAGGCGAGCACTGGGCTGCAGCTAAGCCTCTGAGTGGGAGGTTTGCTCTCCACTCGGCAGGATTTTAGAAACTTAGGCGAGCACCGGGCTGCAGCTAAGCCCCCGAGTGGGAGGTTTGCTCTCCACTCGGCAGGATTTTCGTGGCACGGTTTTGGAGGAGAAGGTAGCAGTCGACCTGCGCTTCGTCCTCCTTGCGGGATGCACGTTGTGTTTGTGATGTAGCTCGGAAGGAGGAAGCGGGGGTCGACCTGCGCCTCGTCCTTCTTGCGAAGCGTACAATGTCTTTTATTCTTAGGCGAACACAAGGTTGCAGCTAAGCCTCCGAGTGGAAGACAGGCTTACCACTTGGTAGGATTTTCAAAAAACTTAGGTGAGCACTGGGCTGCAGCTAAGCCCCCGAGTGGAAGGCTGGCTGACCACTCGGTAGGATTTTGTTTACTTAGGCGAGTACTTGGACTACAGCTAAGCCTCCGAGTGGGAGGCTGGCTCACCGCTCGGTAGGATTTTGTTTACTTAGGCGAGTACTTGGACTGCAGCTAAGCCTCCGAGTGGGAGGCTGGCTCACCACTCGGTAGGATTTTGTTTACTTAGGCGAGTACTTGGACTGCAGCTAAGCCTCCGAGTGGGAGGCTGGCTCACCACTCGGTAGGATTTTGTTTTAACTGAGGCGAAACGGATTCGCAGCTAAGCCTCCGAGTGGAAGGCTGGCTTACCACTCGGTAGGATTTTTTACAAGCTTAGGCGAAACGGGTTTGCAGCTAAGCCACCCACTGGGGGACAGATTTATGAGAGCAAAAGCAATAACAATCACTAAGAAACTTATGAAACTCTTGTCTTTGATGAATACACTACAGGAGTACTTTTATTACAACTCATCCGAGTGAAAAACTTAAGTATAAAAAGGGCAGAGTAAGTCCGCGTTCCATGCTCTGGGCTCATCAATCTGGTGCTCGACATTGTAAAGGCGGTATGCCCCATTATGGAGAACTTTGGTGACAATGAAGGGACCTTCCCAAGTAGGAGCAAGCTTGTGTGGTTTCTGCTGATCCACTCGGAGAACTAAATCTCCCTCTTGGAAAGCTCGACTCTTCACATTCCTGGCATGGAAGCGACGCAAGTCCTGCTGGTAAATGGTCGATTGGATCAAGGCCATCTCTCTTTCTTCTTCTAGAAGGTCGACCGCGTGCTGTCGGGCTTGCTCTGCTTCAGCTTCGGTGTACAGTTTGACTCAGGGTGCGTTGTGAAGTAGGTCACTCGGCAAGACTGCTTCAACTCCGTAGACCAAGAAGAACGGAGTCCTCCCAGTCGACCGGTTTGGCATGGTCCTTAACCCCCAAAGCACTGATGGAAGTTCGTCGACCCATGCCCCGGCTGCGTGCTTGAGGTCGCACATCAGCCGGGGTTTCAACCCTTTGAGAATTAAGCCATTTGCATGTTCTGCTTGTCCATTCGACTGGGGGTGAGCGACCGATGCATAGTCGACTCGTGTACCCTGAGATGTGCAGAAAGCTCTGAATTCTTCGGAGTCGAAATTTGACCCATTGTCTATGATGATGCTGTGTGGGACTCCATATCTGAATACCAACTCCCTGATGAAGCTGACGGCGGTGCCGGCATCCAGATTCTTGATGGGTTTAGCCTCAATCCACTTAGTGAACTTGTCGACTGCTACCAACACATGGGTGTAGCCGTTTCTGCCTGTCCTCAGAGGTCCAACCATATCCAGTCCCCACACAGCGAAGGGCCAGACGAGTGGAATGGTTTTCAAGGCTGAGGCGGGTTTGTGTGACATATTGGAGTAAAATTGACACCCTTCACACTTGTCGACTATCTCTTTCACCATCTCATTTGCTCTGGGCCAATAGAAACCAGCTCGGTATGCTTTAGCCACGATGGTCCGAGAAGATGCATGATGGCCGCAGGTCCCCGAGTGGATGTCGTTGAGAATCATTCGACCTTCTTCTCGTGTTATGCATTTCTGGCTGACTCCAGTCGCACTTTCCCTGTATAACTGTCCCCTCGTGACGGTGAAGGCTTTGGATCGGCGGACGATCTCCCAAGCATCTTCTTCATTCTCGGGGAGCTCTTTTCTCAGAATATATGCGATATAGGGCACTGTCCAATCAGGAGTGATGACCAGAACTTCCATGACCAAGTCGACCACAGCTGGGACCTCGACTTCAGTCGGGTCTGTGGCGCTTTTTGGCTGCGGGACTTCCTCAGTGAAAGGATCTTCTTGAACCAACGGCGTGTGAACATGCTCCAAAAACACACCACTCGGAATGGCTTCCCTCTTGGAACCTATCTTCGCCAAGTCATCGGCTGCTTGATTTTTCAGTCGGGGAACGTGATGGAGCTCTAATCCCTCAAATTTCTTCTCCAGCTTTCTGACTGCGTTGCAGTATCCAGTCATGGCCGGGCTTCAGACATCCCACTCCTTCATCACTTGGTTGACCACTAAGTCCGAGTCGCCGTAGACCATGAGGCGACGGACGCCGAGTGAAATGGCCATACGGAACCCGTACAAGAGTACTTCGTATTCTGCTTCATTGTTGGAGGAATCAAAGTGAATCTGGAGTACATATCTGAGCTTATCTCCTCGGGGGGAAACCAAGAGCACTCCGGCACCGGAACCATTCAGCATTTTGGAGCCATCGAAGAACATAGTCGAGTGCTTCGAGTGAACTTGGGTCGGTAACTGTTGTTCAGTCCACTCGGCGAGGAAATCTGCTATTGCTTGGGACTTGATAGCTTTCTTTGCCTCAAATCTGATATCAAGGGGAAGAAGTTCAATCGCCCATTTTGCCACTCGACCAGTTGCGTCTCTGTTATGCAGAATCTCTGATAAGGGGGCGTCGGTGACGACTGTGATAACATGGTCAGAGAAGTAGTGGGCAACTTTCTTCGTGGTCATGTAAATCCCATATACAAGCTTCTGATAATGAGGGTATCGTTGCTTGGACGGGGTCAGGACTTCAGAAATGTAATATACTGGGCGCTGAACTTTGAAGGCTTTTCCTTCCTCTTCCCGCTCGACCGTAAGTATAGTACTGACGACTTGTCCTGTGGCTGCAATGCAAAGCAGCAAAGGCTCTTTGCTGATTGGGGCAACAAGCACCGACTAGGTGGAAAGCAGGGTTTTTAACTCTGCAAATGCTGCATCAGCTTCTGGAGTCCACTCGAACTTGTCTGACTTCTTCATCAGTCGGTAAAGAGGCAATGCCTTTTCACCGAGGCGAGAGATGAATCGACTTAATGCGGCCAAGCATCCAGTAAGTTTCTGGACATCGTGCACACGCACGGGGTGTTCCATTCGGAGTATAGTGCCAACTTTTTCTGGGTTAGCATCGATTCCCCGTTCGGAAACGAGAAAACCGAGTAAATTTCCGCCAGGAACTCCGAATGTGCATTTTGATGGATAAGCTTGATATCATACCTCCTGAGGTTGGCAAATGTTTCAACTAGGTCAGTCAGCAGGTCGGAACCTTTCCGTGACTTGACCACAATGTCATCCATGTATGCTTCCACATTCCGACTGATTTGAGTGAGCAAACACTTCTGAATCATCCTCATGAACATGGCTCCGGCATTCTTGAGGCCGAATGGCATGGTGACATAACAGAAGCACCCGAATGGGGTGATGAAAGCCATTTAGATCTCATCGGGTCCAAACAGACGGATCTGATGGTACCTGGAATACGTGTCCAAGAAAGAAAGTCGCTCACATCCCGCAGTCGAGTCGACTATTTGGTTGATGCGGGGAAGAGGAAAATGATCTTTCGGGCAGGCCCGATTGATATGCTTGAAATCGATGCACATGCGCAGAGAATTGTCATTTTTAGCGACCATGACGACATTGGTGAGCCACTCGGAGTGGTAAATCTCTCGGATAAACTCTGCTGCTAGGAGCCGAGCCACTTCTTCGCCAATGGCCTTTCTTTTCTGGACGGCGGACCGTCGCAGATGTTCCTTCACAGGTTTTGCCTTCGAGTCGACTCGTAGACGATGCTCAGCCAGTCCCCTGGGTACACCCGGCATGTCAGAAGGTTCCCATGCGAAGATGTCCCAGTTCTCACGGAGGAACTGGATGAGCGCTTCTTCCTATTTGGGGTCGAGTGTTGTGGAGATATGAGTCGGAGCGGCGTTTGGGTCGGTCGGGTGGATGTGAACGGGTTTTATCTCACCGGACGACTGAAACGCTGATTCCGTGGCAGGCTTCTTGGCTCGCAACAAATCACTCGGGTCTGCGTTCCTTTGGTGTTCCTGCCACTCTTCTGCCACCATCTGAGCATCGGCAATATTCGAGCCCTTCTGGAAGCACTCTTCTGCCTTCTTGCGGTTACCAGTGACAGTGATCACGCCTTTAGGGCCAGGCATCTTTAGTTTGAGGTACACGTAACATGGTCGAGCCATAAAACGTGCATAAGCTGGCCTGCCCAAAATTGCATGATAGGCACTCTGGAAATCCACAACCTCAAATGTCAGCTTCTCTTTGCGGAAATTCTTTGAATCACCAAAAACTACGTCAAGAGCAATCTGGCCGAGTGATGTGGCCTTCTTGCCAGGGATGACTCCATAAAAACTCATGTTGCTTGTGCTCAGCCTGGACATCGGAATGCCCATCCCTTTCAGCGTCTCAGCATAGAGTATATTCAAACTACTGCCGCCATCCATCAACACTTTGGTCAGTCGAGTGCCCTCAACGACCGGGTCGACCACCAACGCTTGCCTCCCAGGGGTGGCTATGTGCGTGGGGTGATCAGATTGGTCGAACGTAATGGCAGTCTGAGACCACTTCAGGTAATTGGGTGTTGACGGAGCAGCCATGTTCACCTCTCGGTTTATAACTTTCAGTCGGTTTTTGCTTTCAACATCGGCAAAAATCATCAAGGTGGAATTGAGCTGCGGATATTCTTCGTCACTATCCTCCTTGTCCTCAACTTTGTCCGACTCTTTTTCTTTGTCCTTGGACTGCTTCCCTTGGAACTGCTGTATCAGGAGTCGACATTGTCGAGTGGTATGCTTCGGGTAGATGAAATTACCCTCTTCGTCCTTCTTGGTATGGATGTGACATAGCAAATCCAACACGTCATTTCCTTCCTTATCTTTTACCTTCTTGGGGTTCCAAGGCCCCTTGGGTTTCCCTTTGAATTTTCCTTGGTTCAGGGCCAAGGCTTCTCCAGGTGCGGCTGGCTCAGCTTTACGCTTTTGCTTCCGACTGGAGTTTCCACCTCCGGTTTCTTGGGCGACTGACTTGTGTTTGCCGCTCCGGAGCCGATCCTCTTCCTCACCATTGGCATATTTGGTGGCTATCTCCATCATTCGACTCAGAGACATGTCTCCGGTTCGACCGAATTTTAGGCTTAGCTCTCTATACTTTACACCCTCCTTGAAGGCGCAGACCGCCTGGTGGTCAGATACATTTTTTACTGTATGATGCAGTGTGATCCACCTCTGGATGTAATCTCTCAGAATCTCATTCGACTTCTGCACACAAGACTGCAGCTCTGTCAGCCCTGCTGGCCGCTTGCATGTTCCTTCGAATGTCCTGACAAACACTCGGGAGAGGTCCTCCCATGTGTAGATGCTGCTGGGCGTCAACTGATTCAGCCATGCTCTGGCTGACCCTTCCAACATGAGAGGCAAATGTTTCATGGCCACCTCATCATTTCCGCCGCCGATCTGAACAGCCACTCGGTAGTCCTCAAGCCAAGTGTCGGGCTTGGACTCACCGTTGAACTTGCTGACTCCAGTCACCAACCTGAAGTTGGGAGGAATCACCGTGGCTCTGATGGCTCTGCTGAAACACTCTGGTCCGGAGACGTGCACTCGGCTGCTGGTGGGTATGTCTCTGTCATTACCCTCTTTGTGGGCTCTGTTCCGGTCGAATAGACCTTGAACGATGATGGATCTCGCGTCAAAGCCTGGTTCTCTAGGGTCGACTGGAATTCTTCGTCCGCCACTGTATTGGCGTCTGTCATCGTGCTGTCGAGGCATATACGATCCACCTCTCCGGGGAGGGGTGGGCACTCGACGTCGATCTTGCGATCGACTCGGTGATCATCCTGCTCATAGTTCCTATACTGATCGTGTCGGTCGCCATGCCCTTCACGCCTCGGGGGCGATCTGGGGCTATGAGCAGACTGGACAGTATTCGCTACCACGGACTTTCTATGAATCCTGTTCCGCGACTGCGACACAGCCGAATTCTGATCCCCAGTTGCCCGGAGCAAATCCCTAATCTGCATCAAGCCTGTGGCAGCCTCTGACTGGGAAGGCTGAATCGACTCTGCTATACGTGTTGCAGCTGCCAAATTCTGAATTGGAGTGCGGTATACCTGAGTCGGAGGTTTAAAGAGTTGGCGTCGACTGGAGTCTGGAATCCGTTGTCGCGCGCGCTCGTCGAGTGCCCGCTGAAGGTTCTCCAGTCGAGTGCACTCAGCCAGGTTGGCCAAGCGCGCGTCCTCTAAGGCGCGAGCCTCAGGGTTTCCCCAACGATCGGAGTATGAAGCGCATCCATGTTCCGGCGGCGAAGCTCTTCCCTCTGCTGTGAGTCGAGGGGCTCGGGACGGTACTCCTCATGGTCGTGCGACGGGTCGCTTCCGCCGTTGCCTCCCTCGGTGCCAGGAAAGCCGGGGGGAACCTGCGGCCCATTGACCACCAGGACCTCCGCCGCCGGATCACTGTTGTCGCATTCAGATGCAGTCTCTGCGGAGCCAGTTGACAGGTCGAACAGGCCGTAGAGAGATTCGTCGGACTCGATTGCCGCGACTTGGGCAGTGGTCGACTGCCGAGCCACTGCGTGCCTCACCCACCGCTAAAGCCTCGACCGACCGGAGCGCTTACGCCGGCGGGAAGCTGGGAGGGAGGATGACACGTAAACCGGCCGATACTGGGTCGGCGGTTGCCGCAGAAGGACGCCGCGGACGCATACTCGAAAATGTGTAGCTCTGCGGACCGGGAGCGCATCCACGTCAAGCGGGGCCTCCTGCAGCCAGGCAGAGTTGTCGGCGATGAATGTGAGCGCGCCGAGACGGATCTCGCGGCCCTCAACCAAAACTCCACCTGAAACCATGATGATGGGAATTGAAAAGATTGCAACTTCTCCAACAAGTCGCTAAGACACCGACCCCACGGTGGGCGCCAACTGTCGTGGTTCTAAGTCTGACAGTAGAATGGGGGGTAGGTATGGAGAGGCAAGATCCTAGCTATGGAGCAGTTGTACACACGAGTGTTTTACGAGTTCAGGCCCTTCTCAGAAGAAGTAACAACCCTACGTCTCGGAGCCCGGAGGCGGTCGACTGGATTATGTGTGTGACAGGTACAGGGGTGCCAATCCTTCTACCAGTGGAGGGGGGTGGCTTATATAGAGGACGCCAGGACCCCAGCCAGCCCACGTAGCAGAGGGTTAAAGTACATTAAGGTCTGGCGTTACTGGTAACGCCCTACATAAAGTGTCATCATGACCGTTAAGACTACTTAATTACAGACTGTTTGGATACAGAGTAGATCTTGAACTCCTGGTGGTCGAGTGAGTCTTCATGGTCGAGTGTCTTCAGGTTCGTCGAGTGTCTTCTAGTCGGTCGAGTGGAATCCCTCTTGGTCGACTGGAAGACGGCTTCTTCTAAGAGATGTCCTTGGGGAGAGTACCTTGGACAGGTCCGTAACCCTACCCTAGGTACATGACTTCATCACTTATTGGAGCCAGTTTTACTTTTTCTAGACTGGTGAGCACGCTCGCTAGAGGTGACTAGATGTTTTAATGTTCGGAACCGCCTCTAGGGGTCACCTCTAATACTCAAATTTGTACTCCCTCCGTCCCATAATATAGGACGTTTTTTGACACTATTGTAGTGTCAAAAAACGTCTTACATTATGGGACGGAGGGGGTACTAGTGATACTTCAATTGCCATTTTGTTTAGGGAAGACACTTTAAATGCCATTGATCTAAATACAACACAAATTTATAAATTTGTATGTCATAATCATTACACCAGATGATTTCTTAACTTGCCAACAGTACTACATTACATGGAAATTAACTGGAAGTAAGTCCATCTTACAAATTAATCTCTATCACAAACCGTACAAGCAATAATGAAACATGCATTCATACATATACAAATATACGTACTACTAGCATTTGCGTATACACACCCCTCAATTTTTTTTTGTGTATGCCCGTGCATGTGTGATCATGCATAAAGCCAAACCAACACACAACATACACTATATGTAAATGCTATATGAGCTAGCATGCGTGCATGCACAGTACCATATACGTACGCATTAAGCTGGATATATAGTGAATCGTCATGCAAGCACGTAGCCGATCGATATCGACGATCATGTCTTCTTTGGCGGTTTGTTTTTGTCGTGCGAATTATCGGAAGGACCAGCGCCTTTAGTCAACGTGAACGTCTCGGCAGTCCTCCTCGTCGTCGACGACGGCGACAGCAGCCGCCTCCGGCCGCCGCGTTGGCCGAGCAACGCCTCCATGTCTGTACCCTTGAATCGTACCGGCCCCGCCGCCACAGCGCCAAGGGAACCTCCGGTCGACATGATGGCAAGAATCGCCACAACGAAGGTGCACAGAAGCTTGAGCAAAGCCATGATGACCTTGATTGCAGCAGATTCTGCTCTTCGATCGGCTTTTCTATATGATCTAGTTAGTTGTATATGTGTAGTGCTTGAATCTATGTGATCGATGAGATGGTGATGGTGCGATGGGAAGCATGTCATTGCCCGTGCATGCAAATATATAGTAGAACGATAGGGCAACCACACCCCTGCCCCTACACGTGTATCAGTGTGTGTACAGACGTACTCATGGGAAATGCCGAGGAGATGGTCTTCGTGGCTACAGCAATCGGTGAGACGATGAGGTAAGCCTTGCTGAGATCGGGTCCATGTCTCGTGATTCCGTCATGGACACACGCTCAACGACTTTTGCTCCCATCTTCTCTTGTTTCATCATGAGCTTCAGCAGTTCTTTTGACGTTCGATCTGCGAGGCGAGCGGGGCACACGTTGCGTTGCAGCAGCCTGGCAACTTCTTGCACGCTAAATTTTCCAAAGTGAGTCTTGATACTTTGCTCGCTTGGGTAATAATAGTAGCTTCCTTGCTAGTATATGTAAATAGGTAGTAACATGTAGAGAGTGGCGTTTTGGTGGCCGAGCACTCTGAAGGCCGCAATCTCCCGCCGTGGAGTATAGCGCTGCGATGTGTGCATGGTTTTTTAATCAGAGGTATACGATAGCTGTCATATTGAAATACATGCGTGCGGTGGGATGGTGTGCTAGCGTTATACATGGGCCTCGGGTGGACACTGCATAAAGCACCTCTTGTCCTTGCTGGGCTGGTTTAAAAATATCACATATAGCTGGTGGCAGTTATGGGCTGGTGCGACATTAATTCCGGGCCTATCTGGCGCTGCAGCTAATTAACCCCAGAAGCGGTGATGTTTCTTTCCCTGGTCAGTTTATTCATCCCCTTCCCGTGGAGCGTGGTAGCTATGCGGCGCGGCGATTCACCATGGATGGCCTCGACTTCTTATAGGAAGCAGAATCAGGGTAAGAACCGATCTGGCGTCCATATTTCTCTTGCCGTTGCTCACTCCAAAAGGGGATCTTTCTTTGGTTGGTGTTCTGCTCATTGATTTCGCCGTGGTTCGTTCTTGAGTTCTTCTTCTCCTGATGTTGGATGGATCTGGCTAGATGAGACTTTTGTATGTGCCACAGATTGGTTCCTAGGGCTCATGCGGGTGATATTTGATGGATCTGACTAGGAAGCTCACATGCTCACGGGCGAATGTTGGCTCATGCCGCAACAGTGGGAATGAGGTCGTTGGTGGTTTCTGCTCCGGTGCTCCCCCCGTGGGCTGAACGCGAGTGGGAAAAACACAAGGACGGTCCAGATGCGTCGATGGCGGTTCGTAATGAGGGGCACGATGGTCATTTCAGGTGGGTGTATAGCGCGCGTAGACCAGTCGTAGAGCCCTGTATGAGCCCGCGCCGGCCCGTGGTATATTGTACGCCGGGCGTGTACGTGTATTATACGCTGGCGGTTGCGTTTCCCCGCGGTCGTGCGCGTGCACGTGTTCGTGGGTAGTTTTCAGAAAAAGCCCCCTAGTATAAGAGGAGGGGAACGGGCATCGGCCGCATCGCCCACCCCATTTCCCCCAAATCGCCTCCCTCTCCCTCCTCTCTGCTCTGCCTCATCGTCTCCCTCACCGGCCACCCCACCTGCTCGCTCACCACCGCCGCCTCCCTCTCTTCTCCTGCTTGCTTCTGGCTCGGATGGAGCAAGGCCGTCGCGAAGCCGCCGTCGCGGGCGGAGATCTGCAGAAGACGGGCGCGGAGACCGTGGCAGATGCTATGCAGACCCTCGTCGGCGGCGCGGGTGCAGGAGCTGCTGCATCCCCACGCGCTGGATCGGTCGCTGCGGCGACGGATCTGGAGGAGAAGAAGGTGGCCGTTGCGGACTCCGCCGTGGCGGACTCAGCCGTGCCGGTGCTTGGCGTGACGGCGTCGAGCGGCCCGTCTAATGGACCTGCGGAGGCCGGCGGCGAGCACGTGGACCTGCAGGTAATCCTTGCCAGCAGTCCCCTCCATTGCTGTTACCCCCGTTAAGCAGTAGTTTTGGGTGTTAGTGTTTTTTGTTGTTGCTAGTTGCTGCATCCCCTTCTCATAGTTAGGGTTTATAGATGTTTGACTGATTTATAGTGAAGGTTAAGTTTCGATTCTGTGATTGAATCATCTAGTAGATCAAGTAGTTAGGGTTTTTTAATGAGATGTTAAGTTGGGTTTCTTTTGTATTGGATTCAATTAGAGCCACAGATATGTTGTATCTGTGATTGAATCACATGCAGTAGATGTACTAGTTAGGGTTTCTTAATTACATGTTTAGTTGGGAATTTTTTGTACTGGATTCAATTAGAGCCACTGATAAGTAGAATTTGTGATTGAATCACATCCAGTAGATGTAGTAGTTATGGTTTTTAAGGTTTATTTGTATTGGATTCAATTATAGACAGATATATACAGAATCTGTGATTGAATCATCTAGTAGATGTAGTAGTTAGGGTTTTTTAATTAGATGTTTACTTAGGGTTTTCTTGTATTGGATTCATTTATAGCCAGTTATATGTAGGATGTATGATTGAATAATCCAGTAGATGTAGTAGTTATGTTTTTTTAATTAGTTGGTTAGTTTAGGGTTATTTGTATTATTCATTTATAGACAGTTATATAGATTCTGTGGTTGAATGATGTAGTAGATGTACTAGTTAGTGTTTCTTAATTAGATGTTTAGTTAGGTTTCTATTGTATTGGATTCATTTATAGGCAGAGATAAATGTAATTAAATGGTGTGACTGAATGATGTAGTAGAAGTAAGAGTTATGATATTTTAATTAGATGTATTAGTTAGTGTTATTTGTAGTGGATTCATTTATATCCAATGATATATGTACGTAAATTTTGTGATTCAATGTTCCAGTGGATCTAGGAGTTAGTGTTTTTTAATTAGATGCTGGAGTTAAGGTATTTTAATTAGATGTAGGAGTTAGGCTTCACCATTTCACTTATTCTGACTTATGAGTGATCATTGAGAACTGCTCTGAACTAAATATTTATTAAGATTTACAAATGAAATGAAAACCTGACATGTTTGTGAAGTTATATATAAAGGTCTTATTTGCATTGTCTGTCAAAAACTGCTATATCATGGGTTAATAAGAGAGGAATGATATTCATTTGTACCTTCATATGCATGTTCAAAAGCAAAAACTAAAATTCTATGTCCATATGAATGAACTTGTATTTTCATAAGCTAATTGTTTAGTATGTATATAGCTTCATATATAGTGTATGAAATATAGTTAGGAGCTTTCCATCATTATGCAAAATCAACTTGTTTGGCATGACATTATTTGAAGTGCAATTATATTCCTTGTAAATGACTTGCTTGGTTGACAATATAGCAAAATGAGGATCTTGTTGGCCAGAAGAGGAAGTGGGACTCATCTGGCTACTACCCTTATGACAGTGATGAGGATGAGCCGTACGAGGTAAGGCCTAGCTGAAATGTTATTTGTGCACTGACTTAGTGTTAGATGTTCATAGTATTTGAATGCATAATGTATTAATGTCAGTCATTAATGTGTGCAGTATCAATCTGGAGATGATGTGGTCGAGGGGAATGTCGAGTCCTTTGAAGAGAAGGAGGTGCTGAAGATCAGGGCCCAAGGAGCTGCTAGGTACTACAATTGGAGGTCTGACAAGTACCGGTGCCCCTACTACAGCAGGCCCAAGCCTAGGTCTGGGTTGCTGGAGCATCTGATGGAGCATTGTCGGGCTACATCCATCACCAGTCATGACTACAAGATCAGGGCTCAGCATTCTGCCCTCCACAAGGTCCTGAAACCCTGACGTGTAGTTGCCCTAGACCCTCGTTGTCGAATGATGTAGGAAGGCTCGGTCCTTTTGGTGAACTTTGTGTGGTATTCTGATGGTGGAAACTTGTGGTGGTAATTTAGTATGAACTTTATCTAAGTGCAGTACTGTGATGTGCGGTCGAAACATATCTAATATGGTAGTGGTCTGCATCAGCAAGTGTGCTGTGTGGATGCTGCTATCTATGGCAGTAGTATATATTTCTATCTATATTTGTGTCCCTTAAATTTGCCATTATGGTTCCTTAGATGTATGATTTGCTTCAATTTAGCTGCTGCAATGATCAGACATGCCGCATCAGTGTTGCTTCACTGATCAGGCATGCTGCAAACACTTCCCATGCTGTGGCCATGTGGAACATGCTGTGGCAATGGTGCAATAAATTCCCAGGTTGTGGCCATGTGCAACATGCTCTGCCCATAAGCAAAATTGACCAAATGTAAAACTTTGGGTTAAGTAAATTATGTTTTTTAGTGCAGTAAGTGGAAATTGTTCGTCGACACATATGACATCTTTCCTTCATTTGAGTAAGCAAAAATAGCAAATACTCCACCATATGATCAAATATTCCAATAACTGAGCACATATTCCTTCATTTCATAAAATTCAAAAATTGTGACCCAAATGTTCTTGAAAAAATGTGATTTTTCCCACCACCTCCAAATCACACAAACTTTCTTGAACATGGTGACCCACATGTGCCAATCATGGCTATGAAAGAAAATTTGGGAAAAGAAATTTTTACAATGCCCCCCTGAGGTATAGACCGATGTTTTGACCAGTCAGTCTAGAGGGCATTATAAATTAATAAAAAATTCAAAAAAATATAAAACCTTTGGAACCCACCTTTGTTTGTGCAATAGATGATGTGTGCAAAAGTTGAAGTCATTTGGAGGTGGTCGAAAAAATGGCTGCATTCCGGAGGGGCCATTTGGTCTAAACTTAAGCCAGTTTTTGAAAAAATGTGATTTT
>NC_041387.1:63535637-63541445 GCF_002162155.2 Triticum dicoccoides | reverse complement strand
AATGACCGCATTCCGGAGGGGCCATTTGGTCAACTTAAGCCAGTTTTTGAAAAAATGTGATTTTTCCCACCACCTCGAAATCACACAAACTTTCTTGAACATGGTGACCCACATGTGCCAATCATGGCTATGAAAGAAAATTTGGAAAAAGAATTTTTTACAATGCCCCCCCTGAGGTATAGACCGATGTTTTGACCAGTTAGTCTAGAGGGCATTATAAATTAATAAAAAATTCAAAAAAATATAAAACGTTTGGAACCCACCTTTGTTTGTGCAATAGATCATGTGTGTCAAAGTTGAGGTCATTTGGAGGTGGTCAAAAAAATGACCGCATTCCGGAGGGGCCATTTGGCCTAACTTAAGCCAGTTTTTGGAAAAATAATTTGTTACAATGCCCCCCGAGGTATAGACCGATGTTTTGACCAGTCAGTCTAGAAGGCATTTTAAATTAATAAAAAATTCAAACAATTTCAAAATAATTTATTAGATGACTTGAAGGTCAAAACATTAACTTGTCATATATGCAAAAAAATGTGTATTGAATGCAAGTGAGCATGTTTATAATTTAGTGTGTGATGCCAATCATGGCTATGAAAGAAAATTTGGAAAAAAAAATTTACAATGCCCCCCTGAGGTATAGACCGATGTTTTGACCAGTCAGTCTAGAAGGCATTATAAATTAATAAAAAATTCAAACAATTTCAAAAAAAATTATTAGATGACTTGAAGGTCAAAACATTAACTTGTCATGTATTACAAAAAAAAAATTGTGTATTGAATGCAAGTGAGCATGTGTATAATTTAGTGTGTGATTTGAAGATCAATACACATGGCAATATGCCAAAAAAAAGTGCCCACCTACAAGAGCAGGAGAATTCATACTCCACGGCCTGCATACGACTAGGAACCCTGCTGTGCATGGGCCAGGATGCAGGCCCGTGGTGCAGAATATCTCTGCTACTAGTAGGCCCCACGGGGCAGAGGGTACGAGAGTTAGGCAATGTACTGCCTGCAATTGATAGGAGCTTGTGAGGGGAGTCGCAGCCGGGTATATAAACCGGTGCGGCGCTCTCTCGCTTGGCGAGGTGGGACTAAACTCCCATCACCCAACGGTTATGCGCTGCGATGTGCCCTGTGCGGCTCCGCCTTGGGCCCAATTCGGGCGGGCTGGCCCAGGGAAGCCTTACCCGCGCGCTGATATGTTTTCTATTTTCTTTGTTTCTTTTCTTGTTTATATTTCTAATATTTAAAATCAAATCTCTTTTTTTCTATATTGTTTGTAAAAGTGTTTACTAAAATTTAAAAAATAAGCCAAATTCTGTTGTGTTTTATTTCATTTGTTCGTTCTCTTTTGTATATTGATAATATTTATGAAATATAAACTAAAATGGTGTGTTCTATTTTAATTGTTAATTCTAATATTTCTAATCTTTATTATTTTTGAAATATTTTTAGTTTGTAAGATAAAATGTTCTGTTTTATTTCACTTCTTCATTCTAATATTTGTTCTCTTCTTTATATTCGAAATATTTCCAAAATGTAAGATAATATGTTATGTTCTATTGCACTTCTTCATTATTTCAATTCTTCATTCCAAATTATAAATTTTATTTTCTGTTTGATACTTGAAATATTATTAACCAAATGTAGTTGGGACAGTCGCATGCATACCTCCACATGCACCATGTACCAGGAGCAGGTTTATCTTCTCGGTCTCACCAATTCAGACCAAAATGTATGCACACCCTAGGATGACCATGGCAAGCATGCATGACGAGTTGATGGGGTTATGTACCTAGGGTAGGGTCATGGACCTGATCCAAATAACTTACCCCAGGACATCCTTAGAAGAGGTCGCCTTCCAGTCGACCAACGAGGATTCACTCGACTGGCCTGAAGGACTCGACCACGAAGACCCACTCGACCACCAGGAGGTCAAGAGGCACTCTGCACTGCAACGGCCTGTAATCAAGTAGACTTTATGATAGTAAAGGCCTTTTATGTGGGGCGTTACCTGTAACGCCCCAGACTTAACTCACCTTAAACCCTCTCCTGCGTGGGCTGGCTGGGGTCCTGGCGCACTCTATATAAGCCACCCCCCTCCACAGGCAGAGGGGTTCGGCACCTTGTAATTCACACATTCATAATCCACTCGACCGCCTCCGGGCTCCGAGACGTAGGGCTGTTACTTCTTTCGAGAAGGGCCTGAACTCGTACATCCTTTGTGCTTACAACCTCTCCATAGCTAGGACCTTGCCTCTCCATACCTACCCCCCACTCTACTGTCAGGCTTAGAACCACGACAGTTGGCGCCCACCTTGGGGCTGGTGTTTTAGCGATTTTGTGGAGAAGTTGCGATTCTTCCGAGTACTTTCATCATGGTGTCTGCTGGAGTTTTGGTCGAGGGTCAAGAGATCCGTCTCGGCACTCTCACCTTCATCGCCGACGACTCCGCATGGCTCCAGGAGGCTCCACTCGACGTAGATGCGCTCCCCGTCCGCGGTGCGACGCATTTTCGCGCATGTGTCCGCGGCGTTCTGCTGCGGCAACCGTCGACCCAGTATCGGTCAGCTCCTCCATCGTTCACCCTCCCGGTCTCTCGCCAGCGCAAGCGCTCAGGCCGGTCGAGGCTTCAGCGATGGGTGAGTCACGCGGTGGCTCGCCAATCGGCCACTACCCAAGTTGCGGCAATCGAGCCCAACGAATCTCTCTACGGCTTGTTCGATCAGTCGACTGGCTCCGTAGAGACTGCATCCGAGTGCGGAAGCAGTGATCCAGCGGCGGAAATCTTGATGGTCGACGGGCCCCACAGCCCTCCTGGCTTCGCCCGTGGTGGTGGAGCAGGTGACGGCGGCGATTCTGCACGTGGCGACGAAGAGTATCAGCCCGAGCCACTCGACTCTCTGCAAAGAGAAGAGCTTCGCCGCAGGAACGAAGATCCCCTGCGTATTCCCATCGCAGGAGAAACCCCCGAGGCTCGTGCCTTAGAGGAGGCGCGTCTCGCCAATTTGGCCGAGCGCACTCGACTGGAGAACCTTCAGCGAGCACTCGACGAGCGCGCGCGGCAACGAGTTCCCGACACCAGTCGACGTCAACTCTTCCCGCCGACTCAGGTATATCGAACCCCAATTCAGAATTTAGCAGCTGCGACCCGTATAGCAGAGTCCATTCAGCCTTCGCAGTCGGAAGCTGGCAGAGGTTTGCTGCAGATCAGGGATCTGCTCCGAGCAGCAGGAGATCAGAATTCAGCCGTGTCTCAGTCGCGCAACAGAATTCACAGTCGATCCGTCACTGTGAATACGGTTCAGTCGGCTCACAGCCCCAGATCGCCTCCGCGGCGCGAAGGGCGTGAGAATCGGCGAGATCAATATGGCGACAGACTCGACCGAGATGATAGGCGTCGAGTGCCCTATTCCCCTCCGAGGGGTGGGTCTTACGCTCCTCGGCAGCCAGATGATAGGCGTCAGTACAGTACAGGGCGTAGGGTTCCAGTTGACCCCAGAGAGCCAGGCTTCGACGCGCGATCCATTATCGTGCAAGGGTTGGTCGACCGGAACAGAGCCCATCGAGGTGCACTCGACAGAGATGTACCCGCGAGCAGTCGAGTACATGTTTCTGGTCCTGAATGTTTCAGCAGAGCTATCAGAGCCGCAGTTATCCCCCCCAATTTCAGGTTGGCAACAGGAGTCAGCAAGTTCACTGGTGAGTCTAAGCCTGAAACTTGGCTTGAAGACTACCGAGTGGCAGTTCAGATCGGTGGTGGGAACGACGAGGTGGCCATGAAGCATTTGCCCCTCATGTTGGAAGGTTCTGCCAGGGCATGGTTGACTCAATTACCTCCTAGCAGCATTCACACTTGGGAAGATCTGTCCCGAGTGTTCGTCAGAACGTTTGAAGGGACTTGCAAGCGACCAGCGGGATTGACAGAGTTGCAAGTCTGCGTGCAGAAAACTAATGAGACTCTCAGAGAGTATATTCAGAGGTGGATCACTTTGCACCACACTGTGGAAAATGTCTCTGATCATCAGGCAGTATGCGCCTTCAAAGACGGCGTGGATAAGTGCGAGGGATGTCAGTTCTACTCGAATATGTCGCACAAGCCTGCGTCAGCTTTGAAGACCATCCCACTCGTCTGGCCTTTTGCAGTTTGGGGGCTGGACATGATCGGTCCTTTGAGAACAGGACGAAGTGGCTTCACGCATGTACTGGTGGCAGTCGACAAGTTCACCAAGTGGATCGAGGCTAAACCAATCAAGAGCCTTGACGCCGGTACTGCTGTTAGCTTCATCAGGGAACTAATATTCAGATATGGAGTCCCGCACAGCATCATAACGGATAATGGGTCGAACTTTGACTCAGAGGAATTCAGAGCTTTCTGCAACTCCCAGGGCACACGAGTCGACTACGCATCAGTCGCCCATCCGCAGTCGAATGGACAAGCAGAGCGAGCTAATGGACTGATTCTCAAGGGACTGAAGCCTCGACTGATGCGTGATCTCAAACACGCAGCTGGAGCTTGGGTCGACGAACTTCCATCTGTACTCTGGGGACTGCGGACCACGCCTAATCGGTCGACCGGAAGAACTCCATTCTTCTTGGTCTATGGAGCTGAGGCAGTCTTGCCGAGTGATCTTCTCCACAATGCTCCTCGAGTTGAAATCTACAGCGAAGCAGAAGCTGAACAAGCACGGCAGGACGCAGTCGACCTTTTAGAGGAAGAAAGGGAGATGGCTCTGATCCGGTCGACCATCTACCAACAAGATCTGCGGCGTTTCCACGCCCGAAATGTGAGAAGTCGAGCCTTCCAGGAAGGGGATTTGGTTCTCCGAGTGGATCAGCACAAACCACACAAGCTTGCTCCTTCTTGGGAAGGCCCCTTCATCGTCACCAAGGTTCTCCACAACGGGGCGTATCGTCTTTACAACGTCGAGCATAATATCGACGAGCCCCGAGCTTGGAACGCGGAGTTACTCCGCCCGTTTTACACTTAAGCTTTATCACTCGGATGAGTTGCAATAAAGTACTTCTGTAGTTCATGGACCCCAAAATAATAAGTGTCATAGTTCCTCCATAATATCTGTCACTTTTTATTTTTTGTCCAATGAAATTCCCCTCAGTGGGTGACTTAGCTGCGAATCCGTTTCGCCTAAGTTTGTAAAAATCCTACCGAGTGAAGAGCAACCCTCTCACTCGGGGGCTTAGCTGCGAATCCGTTTCGCCTAAGGTATCAAATTCCTACCGAGTGGTGAACCAGACTCCCACTCGGAGGCTTAGCTGCGAATCCGTTTCGCCTAAGTTATCAAAATCCTACCGAGTGAAGAGCAACCCTCTCACTCGGGGGCTTAGCTGCAGTCCAAGCACTCGCCTAAGTTCTGAAATCCTACCGAGTGGTAAGCCAGCCTTCCACTCGGAGGCTTAGCTGCAGCCTCGTGCTCGCCTAAGTTATAAAAATCCTACCGAGTGAAGAGCAACCCTCTCACTCGGAGGCTTAGCTGCGGTCAAGCACTCGCCTAAGTTGTAAAAATCCTACCGAGTGGTAAGCCAGCCTTCCACTCGGAGGCTTAGCTGCGATCAAGCACTCGCCTAAGTTGTAAAAATCCTACCGAGTGGTAAGCCAGCCTTCCACTCGGAGGCTTAGCTGCAGCCTCGTGCTCGCCTAAGTTATAAAAATCCTACCGAGTGGTAAGCCAGCCTTCCACTCGGAGGCTTAGCTGCAGTCCAAGCACTCGCCTAAGTTGTGAAATCCTACCGAGTGGTAAGCCAGCCTTCCACTCGGAGGCTTAGCTGCAGTCCAAGCACTCGCCTAAG
>NC_041387.1:63529215-63533875 GCF_002162155.2 Triticum dicoccoides | reverse complement strand
CACAATTGGAAATATTTGCCAAACATGGAGGTTTACCTTCAAGCATAAGAAACAGCTTCTTGGTAAGGCCACTCAGGAAGGCCTCCAGTTCAGTTTTCTTCTCAGTCAATTTGCTGACTCGGTCGGTCAGGGCAGCTTTGTCAGTTTTCAGTCGACTGACCTCCTTGTTGGCAATCCCAAGAGCAGCTTTCAGATTGGTATTGTCTTGTTCGAGCTTGGTGACTGAAGCTAACTTCTCGTCAGCAAGCTTGATCTTCTCAGCTAGCTCAAGGTCTTTCTTCTGCTGGGCCTCCCTTACCTTGCCTG
Source organism: Triticum dicoccoides (assembly GCF_002162155.2). NCBI lineage: Eukaryota > Viridiplantae > Streptophyta > Magnoliopsida > Poales > Poaceae > Triticum > Triticum dicoccoides. The sequence continues at coordinate 63,533,569 of NC_041387.1, read as the reverse complement.
CAAGTTACAGCAAGATCAGGTGCTGAAACAAGCAAGAGGAAAAGCAGTCGTCAGGGTCTCACCAAACATACCTTCGGTCTCCTCCTTTGCCTTTGTCAGCTTCTCCTGAACCAGCTTCAAGCTCAGCTCGACTTGAGTATGTTTTTGTTCCAGCTCTGAGTAGCGAGCCACAAGATCACAAGAGTTCTGCGAAGAACCAATCAACTAAATGTCAAATATAAATCACTTCCGAGTGAAAAAGGGATAAGCACACGTTTCTAAGACTACAGCCAAATACAAGCATTCGACCGTAGTCTCGGGGACTACACCCAGTGGGTGCACTCAGCGTGCCCCCACTAATCCTGTTGAAGACAAAGTCGACCAGTCGACCTCAAAAAAAAAAGTGTGCGAGATGCATTCTCTAAGATTGTGATCAACTACAAGCAGTCGACCACAGTCTCGGGGACTACACCCAGTGGGTGCACTCAGCGTGCCCCCACCGGTTTGTGAAATCCAGTCGACCAGTCGACTGACAGAAAGATTGACATTATAAAGCCTAAGGCCGACTGCCAGTAGTCGACCTTAGCCTTGGGGACTACACCCAGTGGGTGCACTCAGCGTGCCCCCACCGGTTTGTGAAGTCCAGTCGACCAGTCGACTGACAGAAAGATTGACATCATAAAGCCTAAGGCCGACTGCCAGCAGTCGACCTTAGCCTTGGGGACTACATCCAGCGGGTGCACTCAGCGTGCCCCCGCTAACACGGAGTTTATTCGACACACCCAGTGGGTGACTAATATAAATTCCGGAAAAAAAAAGTTTTTGGTAGCATATCCAACAGAACAAACAGCGGTCGACTGACCTGGACATTGCTTTGGAGGGCAGAACTGGCGTCATAAGCTGCCTGGCTCGCGTCCCGGATGGTCTTCAGCTGCTCCATCATGAGTCCCGCCTGGCGTATTGCCTCCTTCGCTGCGCCAGCTTGATCCTCTGGGACGTGGTGCGTCGTAAAGAGGGAGGGCTGCTGAGCACTCGTCAGTGGATTTGCGAAGGACACCGTGTGTCGAGTGGTGTTCCCTTCCTCCACAGTCAGAATCTCAGGCGCCGTCACATCCTGAGGTACCTTACTGGCGGACGCTTTCCGACTCCTCCTGCGTGCCAGTGTTTCTTCCTCCTCGTCGTCGTCTGGGAGATTGATAACAGTGTTGGGTGGAACTGCGGAGAAGGATCAGGATCAGAGATCGCGAGTCAGTCGACTACGGACGATGTTAAGAATACAGTACCTGGGTTCGAAGTTGCTGCATCCTCCATCTCGTGGTCGTCAGCCCGGGCCGAGGTCTCAGAAGTAGCAGCACTGCAACTCCAAAAGATCAGTCGACTAACTTCAGCGTCGACCAGAGACAAAGTTCACACAGAATAAGAAAATATGAACAGCACAATTACCCTGATATGGTGGGGATGGACACCTTCATCTTCGGCAAGAGTTTGATCGGCTTCGACGAGGTCGCCCTGGGCTGCTTCGGCGCCTTTTCAGTCGGCGGTGGAGAGGTGGTCCTAGGGCGCTTGGTCGACTGCGTCGCAACCCCCTTGCCACGTTCAGTCGAAGGGTCGTGGGCGAGCTTCGACCGCCTTTCCGAGCGCGGTGGCACGACCTCCTCCTCCTCCTCCTCCTCGTCCTCGGCGTCGTCTTCATCACCGACATCATCATCATCGTCGTCATCGTCCTCTGCGACATCCGAGTCCCATTCCTCCTCTTCCTGGCTCTCGCCTCCGCTCGCCTCGCCCTCCTCAGTCGAAGCTTGCGCCCCATTGGGCATCGAGTACAGCTCGGTGAGGGCCTAGCAGATATCAGGACAATGATCAGTCGACCAGTCGGCAGAGTAAACAGAGTTGAATGCGACAAGAATGCAGTGGAGAGCAGGGCAAGTGTACCTTATCTGGATCGCTGTTGTGGTCGAGTGGAGGAATCCTTCTGGATCCGCGCGGATTGTCCTTGTTTCCGGTGACGGCCGCCATCCATCTTTCCAGAGTGACATCGTCGACTGCTTCTGGATGGACTCTGGTCTCGTCTTCGGTCCCACAGTACAACCACATGCAGTGGCTCCGGAACTGGAGAGGCTGGATGCGACGCCTGAGGAAAACCTCCAAGAGGTCCATGCCTGTCACTCCCTCCCGAACCAACTGCACCACGCGCTCCATCAACATCTTCACATCGGCTCTCTCCTCCGGAATCAGCTTCAGAGGGGAAGGCTTGTTCACTCGGTCCATGGTGAACGGAGGAAGTCCACTCGACTGCCCTGGCGTCGACTGGACCTGGCAGTAGAACCAAGTCGACTTCCAGCCTCTGACGGACTCGGGAAAGGTCATGGGCGGGAAGGTGCTCTTATTCCTCACCTGGATGCCCAAACCCCCACACATTTGGACGACTCGGGTCTTTTCGTCGCCTGGACTCGCCTTCTTCACGGTCTGGGAGCGACACGTGAATATATGCTTGAACAAACCCCAGTGCGGTCGACAGCCCAAGAAACCCTCACACATGGACACGAACGCAGCAAGATAGGCAATGGAGTTTGGGGTAAAATGGTGGAGCTGCGCTCCGAAGAAATTCAAGAAGCCACGAAAGAAAACACTCGGTGGCAAGGAAAACCCGCGATCAACATGGGTGGCCAAAAGCACACACTCACCCTCTTCTGGCTGGGGCTGCCACTCCTTCCCCGGAAGCCTCGCAGCTCCGTGGGGGATCAAGCCCTCGTTGGCCATGTCGAGGAGGTCATTCTCCGTGATGGTCGACTGGATCCAGTCTCCTTGGACCCAGCCCTTCGGCAGGCGGGATCTGGACGAGGACCCTCCGCGGGTGGTGGATCTTCCTTTCGCCTTCTCCGATGCCGACGCCTTCTTTGCGCGCTCCAGCGCCGCCGTCTTCTCCTTGGCCATGGTCGCCGGCGAGATGCGCAAAGGGAAGTGGTGCGGGGGCGAGAGCGAGCACGCTAAGCAGGGAGGAAGGAAGCATAGAGAGGGGGAGAATGCTAAGGCGCAGCACAGAAATCCTCGCCGGGCACATTTATAAGGTCCCTTCCGAGTGGATGACAGGTGGGCCCGGTCGATCTAATCATATCTGGAACAGTTATGCCGACGGGATACGTGGCGAAAAAGGCGGCGCGGAGATCGAGGCGTCCATGCCCCGTCCCATCCGAACGCCGCGGTCCGCCCCGCTTCGCGCGCACCCCAAAATTTCGCATCCCGCGGAATCCGCGAGCAACAAATCAGTCTGTCAGGCGCGGTGTTTCCGGCGATCCGTCGCTCGGAGATCGTCGAAGCCTGAAAGATCACTCGACGCAAAAACAGAATGGATCGAGTCGATTGAAGGCAAGTTGTTTCCTGTCGACAAAGGGATTCTTTAGTCCAGAACAGCGCACAACCGGAGCACAAAGGTTAATCGGAAACGACATCAACTCCTTCTTCACTCGAAGCCTCAATCCATTCGGGGGCTAATGATGGGGTTATGTACCTAGGGTAGGGTCATGGACCTGATCCAAATAACTTACCCCAGGACATCCTTAGAAGAGGTCGCCTTCCAGTCGACCAACGAGGATTCACTCGACTGGCCTGAAGGACTCGACCACGAAGACCCACTCGACCACCAGGAGGTCAAGAGGCACTCTGCACTGCAACGGCCTGTAATCAAGTAGACTTTATGATAGTAAAGGCCTTTTATGTGGGGCGTTACCTGTAACGCCCCAGACTTAACTCACCTTAAACCCTCTCCTGTGTGGGCTGGCTGGGGTCCTGGCGCACTCTATATAAGCCACCCCCCTCCACAGGCAGAGGGGTTCGGCACCTTGTAATTCACACATTCATAATCCACTCGACCGCCTCCGGGCTCCGAGACGTAGGGCTGTTACTTCTTCCGAGAAGGGCCTGAACTCGTACATCCTTTGTGCTTACAACTCTCCATAGCTAGGACCTTGCCTCTCCATACCTACCCCCCACTCTACTGTCAGGCTTAGAACCACGACACGAGTATCGTTCATTTCCAAAACTCGATGCTTTTTCCAGGGTTTTTCCGGCGACAAAACCCTACAACACTGCCCCCACGTGACGCAACGTGTGTTTTGTGTCTGAACTCGTGCACACCTTGCCTGGGAGGGGCAAATTGGCCATGCTCACATGCTCCCAAAAGTTGGGGTCATCTCATGCATGCTTCCACATGCACCATGTACAAGCAGGACCATTCGGGTCTGCCGGAGGTCAGGTCTGAAATTGGTTTTCGTTGACGGTCCCACCAAATGATCCCAAACTTCATGCATACCCTACGATGACCATGGCTTGCATGCGTGACAAGTATCGTTCATATGCGACACTCGATGCATTTTCT
>NC_041387.1:63489674-63528881 GCF_002162155.2 Triticum dicoccoides | reverse complement strand
TCTGCCAGAGGTCAGGTCTGAAATTGGTTTTCATTGACGGTCCCACCAAATGATCCCAAACTTCATGCATACCCTACGATGACCATGGCTTGCATGCGTGACAAGTATCGTTCATATGCGACACTCGATGCAATTTCTAGGGTTTTCTGGCGACAAAACCCTACAACACTGCCCCCACGTGACGCAACGTGCGTTTTGTGTCCGAATTTGTGCACACCTTGCCGGGGGGACCACATTAGCCATGCCCACATGGTCCCAATAGTTGGGGTCATCTCATGCATGCCTCCACATGCACCATGTACAAGCAGGACCATTCAGGTCTGCCGGAGGGCAGGTCTGAAAGTGGTTTACCTTCCAGGTCCCACCGAATGATCCCAAAGTTTATGCATACCCAAGGATGATGATGGCATGCATGCATGACAAGTATCGTTCATTTCCGACACTCGAACCATTTTCTAGGGTTTATCCGGCGACAAAACCCTACAACACTGCCCCCACGTGACGCAGCGTGCGTTTTGTGTCCGAATTTGTGCACACTAATAGAGATACAGTTGAATATATAATATTGCAGAACTGATAGAGATACTATAAATATTGTTGAACATATACAAGTATACAATAACTAATAGGTGTCACAAATATTTTTTATTGAGGGAAGAAACAATGATATTAATTTTGAGGAAAAAACAATGTAGAGGTAGGTGGGCCGGCCCAGACCGCAAATAACTGTCCGATCCATATTGTGGGGGCCCACCACGCTGCGCTTTCCATGCACGTCGATCACATGCACGTCGATCACGGGAGTAGTTGCCGTTCGGTTACACAATTCCGGGATCGTGCTAATCCTTATGTTCCTAATCCCTACGATTGAGGAGCACGTTCAGCCTCGATTCAACGGAGGAAAATATAGATCGCGAGATTGGCCACAGGGAAGTTACGACGACCTAGGAGACGACCTCGTATATAATCTCAACCTCCTCGCACATGTCGTCGACTAGATCGCCTCCTGCTGGCGAGTCGTCGACAGCTCCGTCCGCCGCATCCCACACGCCACAAAAACCCCGAGAAGATCAAGGTCGTCCCCACGTGCTGGCCGCCGTCGACAAACTACGTCGACAACGCATCGCCGACTTCTTTCATCTTCGTCGACCGATCAAGTAAGTTGTCCTCCTTACCTCATGCCTTCATAGCAAGCTAGTTCTATCGTCTTATTGCTCTCATGGACTTAGGTTTACCACATAGTTCAAGTAGCTAGTATCAACTCGACTAGATGTGTTCTGACCAGAAGGCGTACATGAAATAAATCTTTCATATCAGGGTAGAATAGAGAAAAGCAAATCTCCCATGCTCGGGAGGTACCGTGCATGGAAGAGCCGTTGATTTTTCTTGAAGATCCGATGCATATATGTGTTTATGACAATGAGAACTTTAATACGAGACCACTTTTGAATATATTTTAACAAGTTTGAAGATTCATGTTCTGAATCGATGAAACACTGTAAAATTAAGAAGAATCGGCAGCCAATGTAACATTATGATACACAATGTAACACGGCGAGCCATAGTGTTAGTTAGATTTTTTTCTTTACGAAATAGAATGCAACATTATTAAAAAATGCATGGAACTAAAACAATTATACAAAACAAGATTGAAGCATGGTTATTTAGTTGTCTAAAAACTAACTTTCAAAAATATATTCAATATTAGTCTTGTTTTAAAGATCTTGTCGAAAAAAACAATTATGCAAACAGAATGTTATTTTTTATTGCCTCATATCAGCACACACTTGGGTGCATGTTGCTGTATACATGGTGCTAGTTTTATATTTGCATTAGTGTTATTTTTGCATTTTTGTTTGCTGCTGCCAGAAAGTTTTATATTTTTACATGTCTATTGTTATTTTTGCATTTGTGTTGGCAAATGTAACGAAGTTTTATATTTTCTTTCTATAGGATGGACGACCTGAATGGAGAAATAGTGTGCGCCGTTGAAAAATGGTGCAAGCTTGTTGCCACTCTATCGAGCGGTCAATGCGCTAGAGTGGCTGATACAACATTACGCAGCATGCTCCAGATACCATCTATTAAGATGCGTACCCTTCTGATTAGGTATATGATTGAGAATTTTGATGCCAGCAAGTCCAGATTCATTATACAAGGTCAGGTTGGGGAGGTGACTCTTGGTGCGGTCGACGTCGAGTGCATCTTTAACCTCGAGAACCAAGGACTCTCCGCTTCAGACATTCTGATTGAAGAAGGAGAGGACATGAAGGAGCGGGTGCCACCACAATTTCTCAGTAAGACATCAGAAAACATAGTGATAGATAATCTCATTGAGGACATAATTAAAAGTAAAGCCACTGACGATGATTTTCTTCAGAAATTAGTCCTTGTCCTGTTAGGAACAATTATTGCTCCCATGTCGAGCAAGATTGTGCCAAAGCAGTACTACGCTTTGGTCCATGATGTGAAACATATTTCAAAGATTAACTGGAATACCTTCACCCTGCGTGTTCTACTCGATTGCCTTCGCATAGTGAAGAAAGGCAAACACCTACGCCAATGGCCAAAAGGCAATTTGGCTCTGTTGCAGGTACACAAATGAGGCATGTTGAATAATGTCAATTATAATATCATTGCAATTTTATGTGCCGTATTGAACTAACTCTAAATCCTTATTTTTTTTTGTAGTACTTGTACTGGGAGAAGGTGCAACCTGTCGAAGGCGATTGCGCCTATAATCCCAACTTATCCATACAACCTCTTATGAGGAACTGGACCCAAGGCGCAGCCACTAGGAGAGATCGGTTCGACTATGACAATGGGCGCGGCCGTGGTAACGTCAAGGTAAGTCATTCTATTCTGTCTTTCTTAAATGTTTTGTAACTAAATAATATTTATTTTTAATTCATCACATGTACTTGTATATCGCATGCAGATCGAAAATAATATCACCCAAGAGTATAGGGCGCAAAAGCCCAAAATCCCATATAATGTGCCTACCATGAAGCCAAAAACCAAACCTGCAAATGGAAACGCAAAGAAGTCGACGACAGCCCCAATGTCGGAAGATTTGATGGAGCTTCTAATGAAGCGGTGCATGGACTTCATACACACCCAGATGAGGCAAATCCCTGATCAAGTTGCTGAGGTGTCACACCATAACATAATAGTTTACAGTTTGTTCCCTGTTGTAAACCATGCAAGCATTCTTAACTTTACATATCTATTGCAGAGGTTGTCGGAGAAGATGAAAAAATCAGGTGTCATGTACAAGCCGGCTGCTGCCGTGCCATCCGTGGACAATGATGTGGATCAAGAAGTGGATTCGTTCGAGAATGGTCCATATGAAAAGAAGGAATTCGTTTACAAGGATGACATAGACTCACACGGAGAGCCTGTCATTGACATGACGCAGCCTGATGAAGTGGTTCCCAACCATAAATCCGTACCTGAGGTACTATGTATATATATTTCTGTCTATAATTTTCTCCTTCCATTTTTATATGGGCTGAAATGTTCACACCATATTGTTTGCCAAACAGAAAACCCCAGCAAAGATGAATGGACACAAGGAAGCTGCACCTATTAAGCGTAATGATGAATGTGGCGCTACACCCGAAAACCCTTGGGTCGTTGGTAATTCTACACAAGCACCTTCATCGGACATAGACATTTGTCCATCTTCTGTCAGCAAGTTAATGGCTAAGGCGAACGGAAAAAAGGGTGCAACAGTTGATAAGGATGAGGAAGTTATGTCCGGTAAGCGGAAGCGGACCGTTCCCAAGAAATTTGAATCCCCCTACGCACTTGAAAAGCCCAGCAGGCGTACCAACCGTGGTCAGAAACCCACCGGTACCCGTTCTGCTAGTAGGGGTATCGTAACTAACTTTCTCAGTTTGTTGTATACTATGAATGCATATGATCACCATTGTTGACGTTCATATTATTTCATGCAGCTCTTTTTTCTGAGATTGATGAGCCGGAGGGTGTGGCAGATGAGTTGACGCCGGAAATAATTGATGCAGCTGTTTCATTTGTCGAGTTAGCTTCTAGCACCGACAAGAATAAGGGGAAGAAAGTTTACTACAGTGAAGCTCGTGGCATATCTCTGACATCCGAAAGGATTCGACCGGTACTAAGTCATAGATGGCTGTCGGACGATGTAAGTACTACTTGCATGTTCTGTTATTTAAATTATCAATAATCTATGTCTCAAATTTCAACATGTAATGCCCTGATATTCTATGAAGATTATTGATGCTTATATGGGACATTTGGAGCTGAGCGTTGGTCATGACCGTTACCTCTATCCAGCGTGGAGGTCCAAATTCCTTGTAGATCGTGCTATCGCGCGAGACGATCCGTTGCCGTCGAGCTGCAATATGGACAGTGCTCAATCCAAAGCTGGAGCAGTTAATAGAGTCACGCAAGAGTATACTGTGCGTGATAAGGTACGTTATGTTTGTAATTCTTCACTTCAGGACATTTCATCTAGTATTTCATTTGATCCATAATGGTTTTTGGCACTGTAGACGTATATCGCGTTGAATATCGAAAATGCCCACTGGATGACCGTGGTCATGCACATGATCAAGAAAGAATTCCAAGTTCTCGATTCACTCTATCCTCTGGAGCTGACAGAAAAGACTGTCAAAGCACTGGTAATATAACCAACATTTGTACCATTGCTCTTCCATGTTGTTTATGATTCTTCTTTAACACTATCCTGTTTATAGCAAATGGCTATAGCAAACGATTTTCGCCAAGCAAATCTTATTACACCAGGGAAATATCCGGACGTAAGTAAGTGGCCTATCAACGAGTATGACATGCCGCAGCAAGAGGATGGGTAGGTTAGTACGACATCATGCACATTCAAACAACAATACACATGTTCGTATTGCACGCCGCTAATGTTTGCATATATACCAGGAACTCTTGTGGCCTTTTTGTCACAGAATGTCTACAGCATTGGGACGGGGACTGAATGACCCGCGATTTTTCACAAGTATGTTGTTATTTACGTTTGTAGAGTAGCTACTATGGTCGTGTACAAAATTCGGTTCATGTAACCTGTATGTCATTTTTTGCAGGCCAGCGTTGACGCAAGGAGAAGACGTTTCGTCGCCGATTTGATTATGTCACCTTCGAAAACGATGGAGTGTGTGAAGAACAAAATTCGCTAAATCGCAAGGAAAAGGCGCGCATGAAGAGTTCTTGCGGCATGCAAGGGTCAAGTTTTAGTGCTTTGGATTTAGTCCGGTCGATGGTTTCGACGGCATGATTATCTTACTGTTTCTATCATTTTTATGTAATAATCACGGCATCTCGAATATTGTGACACATACATGTGTATGTGTCTGTCAAACAATAGGCTCGTACCTGACAATTCGGTCATACAATTCGCTCGGAGAAGACAATTTCGTCGTACCAATAAAGTTTTGGCTTCAACTATCAATTGTTCTTGCTTAATATTGTTCTCGTTCTTCAATTTTTTTATAATTGTATTTATCACATTCATAGTATTCGCATTCTATTTTTCTCTTCAACTGCTCTCGGAAGTTTCATATTAAAATTTTCACATTCTTTACTTTTTCAAAAACTCTATCAAACTTTTGCCTTCTGCCTTAGCTATCTGCATGTCAATAATCTCCTGGTAATTTCCCCTCATCACATGATTATGAAAAGTAATCATGTTAGCTATGTAAATATATCAAGGCAGAACGTATTACACAGATGAAAATTAGTCATGTCCGCTCGTTCGCTCTATCGCATTATTAATTGACTTGAATTGCTCATGATTTATTTAGGATGATGTCACTTCTGAGTATGTTGAATGGGTTGATGGGGAGTGGGATAGCAAAGCAAATTCAGTCATTAAGTATCTAGCCATGAAGAACAAGAAACTGGAGACTAAGATTACAGAATGTGAAGCTGAAATTAAAAGGAATGAGAAAGAAAAGAGAGCAATGGTTAAGATGCACAAGGAAATATTGCTCTATAGGGATAGGATTTTAGGATTTGGAGGTCTTCTGTATCTCGGCCTGCTTGCCACTATAATTGTTGTCATAGTTACCAAGTAGATTGTTCATAAAGTTATTGACATCATTGTAGTTGACATGATGAAATCCTGATGAATTATTTGCTATTCAGTTTATGGGCAAAGTGTAATAGACATTGCAGCAGAAATAACATGGTGCCATCATGATTGGTAGACAATGCACTTTTGGCATGTTCTACATTTGGCAGACACTGCACATTTGTCATGTTCTATATTTGGTAAGTGATGCACATGGGCACATCACATAGCAACGCTACTGATTTGTGCAGCAGCCCACTTCATTGTCTTGTTGCAACATAGGAGCAACATCTAGCAACACCTACACCTTTGATTCAACACTGAAGCAAAACAACAGTACATATTCAATATTCTGAAAATTTAACTGAACTTCACACTTAGGCTAGGCAGTAGATATTCAGTTCTTTAGCCACAAAGAACCCGACCAAACCGTACTGATTCCATAACTTATATAATTACCTGGAGAAAAGCACACCTAACCAACATCAAGCCCAATTTTTTTATCAAATAAGGGCTTACCCCTTTCGATTTTCATTACTGAAAACCACAAAAGTTCAGAACGAAGTTCAGTCTAAAAAGAGAAGGCCAACACAGGCCAGCCAAACCGCGCAATGACCCAAACAAGTTCACAAGCTACGAAACAATCCACCCTACATCGATCATTATTACATCAAAAGCAAGCATGGAGCTGAAGGAGCCTAGTAGCAACTAGGAGAACAGCAAACTTATATGCTGAAACAAATAACAGCATACCTAAGATAACCAGCAGCTTCCTCCTCCTTCAGCAACTGTGCCCATCTTCACTTCTTCAGAAATTTGAGGCGGTGTGAGCGGCGCACCACACACGGAGAAGCCTTCTTCTTGACCGCCGTCATGTTCGACAGCTGCGCCATCGGATCCTGAGCCACCTGATCCTGAGCCACCTCCTCTTCTTCCACCTTCACTATGTCAGGGTGCAGGGGAAGGAGCTCGACGTCGATGGGCATTGTTTTGCCACCCTCGACGGCGATAGGCGCTACCATCTCCACGGCTTCCTCCTCGCCCTCCTCAGGGTCATCAGGGATGAGCAGTACCTCGTCCACGTCATCCTCCACGACGTCAGAGTCCAACGGCAGGACTGGCTTTGGCACGTGGCGGACCTGGTAGTCCGGGCTGACGGGCGCAGGGAGAGCGAGCTCGACGTCGACGTGCTCTGCCCTCGACGCGACGCGTGCTGGATCTGGCCACAGCGTCATGCTGGTGGAGTGGTACATCCACCACCTTGCACGCTGAACAGGGGAGTCGCTCAGCGTGGCCTCTCGCATTGCCCAGACGAGGAGGAGAGTCGGCGGGATGCCGCAGCCGTAGGGGAAGGCGCGGTTCTTCTCGGCGTCGGTCAGGACTTTGACGAGGCCACGCGCGTGGTTGACCAACATCTCCGTGCTGGGGAACCAGCCGCACACCTCCGCCAACTGGGCGCGCCACCCCTCGTCATCGCCGGCGAGCTTCATCATCGCTCTCTGCCAGCCGAGGCTTTTCTCCATGGAGGCGGTTGTAGCGGTCGCCGGCGGTGGTTTTCTCGATCTACTGTAGGTAGGTGGGGATAAGGGGAGTTCGAACCGGCGCGCGAGGTAGGTGGGTGAATGTGTGATGGGGAGTGGTAAGTTAGGTGATTTAATGGCAGTTAGGACGTGGGGAGGGGAAATGTACAATATTCTTTCTAATTTATAACTAATTTATTTAGGTCCGATTTTGTTGTTTATTTAGGTGGGTGAATGTGTGGTGGGGAGTGGCATGTGTACAGTGGCGGAGCTATGTAGGCTCCTGGGGTGGCTGTGGCCCCCCCAACATTGATGCAACTTGTGAAGAAAAAAAATTGTGAGGGCTTAGATGAGAGATTTTTTAGCTTTTGGCCCCCCAAACACTCATATTTTACCTTTTGCCCCACCCCCCCCCCAGTTGATTCTGTCTAGCTCCGCCACTGCATGTGTACACAAATCTAGTACTGGGGGCTAGGTATTTAGGTATAGAAGATATATATAGGATCCAAACACGATGTTAAACGTCGAACTAAAATTGATGACATAATGTGAAAAGGATATACTGCCCTGTTCACTCGATTCATCAGTAAAAAATTGAAGCAAGTGTTCTACACTTCTTCCTTCTCCACTGTTCTGCACATCATAGAAGACAATATAAGTTTATGAACGATAAATTTTTCAATATTCCAGAATGCATACAAACACTTACTTCTGATTTAGTTTGCATTTCTTGCTACGTTTAGTGTGTCCTAGCAATTTGCAAGCGCCGCATCGGGTTTTCAACTCATCAAAAGAGAGTGGTCTACCATTTTTCGAGACAGGGCGGTTCTCATCTACCTTCATTGCACCTTTTCTTGACACTTTCATAGGATCTTTAACTGCGACCATGTTGCCTTCACCATCGTCTACATATTCAACTGCACACTTACTGAAGTCATTTATATTCTTGCTCAAATTTCCCTGTAGCAGATCATACTCGTGACTCTTAGCTATCACAGCCTTCAAACTATCCTGTAACTGATCCCACAAAGCTGGGTGTTTGCATGCCGCATGCATAGCTTCTGACGCTAACACAGTGACCTGGCTATATTTCATTCTTTCCTCTGCCCCAGTCCAACCATATCCCAACAGATCGCTTGTGCGCCTCGCGGGCAGTCCCAACCTTGCTTGTTTCATGAACCGAAGAAGAACTAAACACTTTGGTATTTCAGATATGTTCAAGTACTTCAGTACGTGGAATATGTGTTTGCAAGGTAGACCCTTTCGAAACATTCTTCTGCAGCTGCACCGTATAGGTTCTGCGGAATTTACTGCTGTATACTCCACCCAAAAACGACTATTCCGGTTATTCTTCCAGGCCACGATGTACTGCTGTGATCCATCTCCCAGCTTAATTTCTACAATCTCCATGCCATCAATTTTTCTAAGATCTTCTTGCAACATATAGAAGTTTGCTGGAGTGAAGACATGAGAAGCAGCTATCTCAAGTTCCCTCGATGTAGTAACTGGCACCGGTAAACTCTGTGAGGCTGTGCAGTCATCTCGCGCCTCGTTTTCACGGATACGTACAACGGCGTTCTCATAATGCAAAATCATATCCACCAGCGTCATTTCACCGTCTAGGTGGAGGTGAAGGCATGAGTTTAGGCTTTCACTCCGCTGGTTGCTTTTCATGCCAAGCCAAAACCCCTCTGTCAGATAAGCCGCGGCCCACAGTCTTCTCTTCTTATACATCCATCTCAACCATGTTACTGTTTTTTCCGACTACCATCTTTTGGTAAACGCGTGCCATCTCTCCTCAAACGTGGCCGTGGACGTGCTGTAGTACAGAAGAGTTCGGAACTCCTTCAAGGACTTGGGACTGAGGTGAATCTTCATATTTTTTTCTATATGCCACGTACATATACGGTGCCACACGTCTGGCAAGACTTCGCGAATTGCCTTGATCATTGCAGCGTCGGCGTCTGTGATTACACTCTTCGGCATCTTTTGACACATGGACCTCAAAAAAGTCTGCAGCAGCCACACGTATGTCTGTTCGGTCTCGTCCGAAACTATGGCACAACCAAAAACAGTGGTCTTCCGGTGATTGTTAAGACCAACAAAAGGTATGAATGGCATACCATAGCGGTTCATCTTGTACGCGATGTCAAATACAAGCACGTCGCCAAAGTCCTCATAGTCATGACGAGACTGGGAGTCACACCAGAACATCCTATTCAAGTGTTCTTCCTTATCTAGCATGTACTCGAAAAAGAAGCTAGGATCCCTCTGTTTCCTACTGGCCATGATGCCTATGGCTGTGGCAGCATCACCTTTTGAAAGCAGCTTCCTCTTCTCCCTGGCACAAAGGTTGTATATTTCACGCCTGGTAAAACCAACACCGCCATACCATACATGTTTGCTGATGAGGGAATCCATCATGTCGTGAATTCTAATCCATGCAGCTCCCATGGACATTATCTCAAGCTTCTGAAACTCTTTGATTTTTCTGTGGGACCAAAGAAAAGGTACCTCGTCCGGTCCTGCCAACATATGGCTATGTTTGTCCTCAAAACTTGCAACATACCAAACCCCACGCTTTTGGTCAAGCTTGACAGTCAGGTGTGCTTCACAAAAGCAACGTGTCTCGGCTCTGAGCCGACGGCTGTGCCCTTCCTCGGTTAGCAACTTGCTGTCACGTTTCCCTTGTCTGGAACAAAAAAACCTCCTATAATGCATAAGAAGTGCCTCGGTTTTGGTGTACCTGACCTTATTCTTCCTAATGCTAAAACCATTAGCTTTAGCATAGCTGTTGTAGAAATCATACGCAGCATCCTGAGTCATAAAAGTCATGTCCATTATCTGCATGAACATATCCCTCTTATCATCTGCACTGGCAGTATCTTGGACATTCATTACCCCACCATCATCTGTCACCTACACAATCAAAACATAGCCATGAAAACTATTTTGTATGGTTTAACATTACTTTCATAGAACATTGATTACACAAATACCTCACTGATGGTGACCAACGACTGCGAATCCCCAGAATCAGGTGCATCTGATGATTCATCGTTAAGGCATGTCTCCGCATCGGATTCACCGTAATAGTCGTATGCATTATGACATTCGGAAATGAACTGAAAAATACAACACAAATACATAATTACTTATCATATAATATTCCAGAATGAATTCAATTTGCATGCCAATAAATTTTTTCACTTACGTACCTGACTAATGTAATCTTCATTTGAGAGCTCCGAATTGTTTTCCTGACCATCATCATGCTCATCCATCTACAAATTTTCAACACAAAAATATAATGTTGTACGATGGCACCAAAAAAATACAACATGGTAATGCCACTCACATTAAAATCTTCCCATTCGTTCCCATTCTCTGACTGATTTCCAAGATCTGAATTGTCATCATCTGACCAATCTTCTATCCAGTCTTTCATCAGTTCTCCAAACTCCATGTCTACCATCATATTAGTTAACTCCTCGTCCGCCATTTCCTACAACAAATGATGAAAACATTATCAATGATGAAATATCAACACATAGCTAACGATCACGGATGTTCTGTAAACAACCCCAACCGAGGCCGTTCAAATCTGCCAAACCAAGCCAGGAAGATGGCCACGGCACCCGTCGTGATCACTTTCTATCGCGAGGAGCAGCACTACAAAACCTAGCTAGATCTGTGATTACCTCTGCCGCCGGATACCTAGGTTAGCCGCCACATCAAATAATGATAGTCCTGGTGGACACAGCCGACGGCAACCGACGCTACATGAATCCTACACTGAAGAAACCCAGATCACGAGGAGCAGCACTACCGGAACAAGATCCACGATTGCATGCGCCGCCGGGTAGGTAGGTTACCCTCCCCGCTAGGCTAACCACTATATCTGACGGCGGCAGTTCGTTCGATGTTGCCGCGAGCGAGACTAGAGGGGTGCGGGGGGATGCAGGATGCGGTACCTGTGAGCGCTGGAGATTCACGATGTTGCCACGCCCGCTGTCCGATGAGATCGCCGGCGATGAGATAGCCGCGCGACGCTGGATATCTACCGCGTGAATTATGGAGCTGTGTGAATGCTCGCGAGATTGATGGAGGTGCGTGAATGATTGGATCCGGCAGGTCCTACGTGGTCGTGGGGTCGTGTGATGTTTTTTTTTCGGACCATGTACTATACGTATACGGTCTGGGCTATACAGGGCTTGGTAGGGCTAGACAGGGCTTGGATCTGGGCTACGGCGGGCCAGGAAAAAACAAACTCGCAGGGACAAAAATACCCCTCCGAAATTAGGTTAGGGGGGAGCATCGGAGCAGGCCTCGTCGTTGGTGTCGCAAACGATATGGTGGCTCAGAATACGACGACTGGATCTATGGGAGATGATGGAGACGCAGAGGATGTCGTCATCAACAAAAAAAAGACCTCATGTTGGACTCAATGGTAAGAAAACACACACTCATTTGTCATTCCTTTGCCGTTAGACCATAGATTGTAGTTTCCTGTACTCACCTTTGCTATTAAACCAGAGATTGTAGCTTCTTGTAATCGCCCGTAACAAAAACACACGCGTGCAAAGAGTTCGCACCCCCATGGATGAATAATTATCTTCTTCTTTTTTCCTGTTACAGCATTCATGCTAGCTTGGAACCATAATTTTACAATCAGGTGTCGAGCGAAAAAAATGCTACTAGATCATATTTATTATTTTTGTATCAATAGATCGACATTATTTTTTCAGAAGTGCTCTGCTTATATCGGTCAGTACAACTGGGAATTACATTTAACACCGATTTTGGGGAAAATGCAGTGTTGATTGGCAACACGCCAGAAGAGAGGGATGCCAACCCAAGCAGGCTCCCTGCCATCGAGGCTTCAATGCGAGCTTATGCAGACAACAAGGTTGTCACCGTTGTTAACCTGGCGGTCGGGACTGGTTTTGGCGTCAACAATCTATGGTTTTGGCGTTAGGTATGCCAAAAGCAGGCTGAACGTCCACCGGGGAAAATGTATGCAGGAGTTTGTGTGCGTGTGTGCAGTGAGGATGATTCATTAATTCAAAAAGAGAAAGTGTTTCCTCGCACCTAATTTTTTCCTATTATGTTCTCATATGTTATGGAAATACACTGCAGGGCAAGCCATTGCAATTGAACAGTCACTCGACGAGATGTGGATGCTGTTGGGGAACGTTGCAGAAAATTAAAATTTTTCCTACGGTTTCATCAAGATCCATCTATGAGTTCATCTAAGCAACGAGTCAAGGGAGTGAGTTTGCATCTACATACCACATGTAGATCGCGTACGGAAGCGTTTGAGGGAACGGTGATGATGGAGTCGTACTCGCCGTGATTCAGATCACCGATGACCAAGTGCTGAACGGACAACACCTCCGCGTTCAACACACGTACGGTACGGGCGACGTCTTCTCCTTCTTGATCCAGCAAGGGGGAAGGAGAGGTTGAGGAAGAAGGCTCCAGCAGCAGCACGACGGTGTGATGATGGTGGAGAGGCAGTACTCCGACAGGGCTTCGCCAAGCACACAACGGAGGAGGAGAAGTGTTGGGGAGGGGAGGGGCTGCGCCTTGGCTTGTGGTGTTCAGCCCTCCCCTCACCCCTCTATTTATAGGAGAAGGGGCAAGGGGGGCCGGCCCCTCTAGATGGGATCTAGAGGGGGGTGGCGGCCAGGGAGGGGGGACTTGCCCCCCAAGCAAAGGGGGCGCCCCCTCTAGGGTTCCCCCCCCCAACCCTAGGCGCATGGGCCCAAGGGGGGGCGCCCAGCCCTCCAGGGGCTGGCTCCTGCCCCACGCGGCCCTTGTGGCCCCCTCCCGGGAGGGGTGGCCCCTCCCAGTGGACCCCCGGAACCCCTCCGGTGGCCCCGGTACAATACCGATATGCCCCCGAAACCTTCCAGTGTCCGTATGTCAACTTCCCATATATAAATCTTTACCTCCGGACCATTCCGGAACTCCTCGTGACGTCCGGGATCTCATCCGGGACTCCGAACAACTTTCGGTAATCACATACAAGTCTTCCTAATAACCCTAGCGTCGCCGAACCTTAAGTGTGTAGACCCTACGAGTTCGGGAGACACGCAGACATGACCGAGACGGCTCTCCGGTCAATAACCAATAGCGGGATCTGGATACCCATGTTGGCTCCCACATGCTCCTCGATGATGTCATCGGATGAACCACGATGTCAAGGATTCAATCAACCCCGTATACAATTCCCTTTGACAATCGGTATGTTACTTGCCCGAGACTCGATCGTCGGTATCCCAATACCTCGTTCAGTCTCGTTATCGGCAAGTCACTTTACTCGTACCGTAATGCATGATCCCGTGACCAAACACTTGGTCACTTTGAGCTCATTATGATGATGCACTACCGAGTGGGCCCAGTGATACCTCTTCGTCATACGGAGTAACAAATCCCTGTCTCGATCCGAGTCAACCCAACAGACACTTTCGGAGATACCTGTAATGCACCTTTATAGTCACCCAGTTACGTTGAGACGTTTGGTACACCCAAAGCACTCCTACGGTATCCGGGAGTTACACGATCTCATGGTCTAAGGAAGAGATACTTGACATTGGAAAAGCTCTAGCAAAACGAACTACACGATCTTGTGCTATGCTTAGGATTGGGTCTTGTCCATCACATCATTCTCCTAATGATGTGATCCCGTTGTCAACGACATCTAATGTCCATAGTCAGGAAACCATGACTATCTGTTGACCAACGAGCTAGTCAACTAGAGGCTTACTAGGGACGTATTGTGGTCTATGTATTCACACGTGTATTACGATTTTCGGATAATACAATTATAGCATGAATAAAAGACAATTATCATGAACAAGGAAATATAATAATAACCCTTTTATTATTTCCTCTAGGGCATATTTCCAACAGTCTCCCACTTGCACTAGAGTCAATAATCTAGTTACATTGTGATGAATCGAACACCCATAGAGTTCTGGTGTTGATCATGTTTTGCTCGCGAGAGAGGTTTAGTCAACGGATCTGCGACATTCAGATCCGTATGTACTTTGCAAATATCTATGTCTCCATCTTGAACATTTTCACGGATGGAGTTGAAACGACGCTTGATGTGCCTGGTCTTCTTGTGAAACCTGGGCTCCTTGGCAAGGGCAATAGCTCCAGTGTTGTCACAGAAGAGTTTGATCGGCCCCGACGCATTGGGTATGACTCCTAGGTCGGTGATGAACTCCTTCACCCAAATTGCTTCATGCGCTGCCTCCGAGGCTGCCATGTACTCCGCTTCACATGTAGATCCCGCCGCGACGCTCTGCTTGCAGCTGCACCAGCTTACTGCTCCACCATTCAACATATACACGTATCCGGTTTGTGACTTAGAGTCATCCAGATCTGTGTCGAAGCTAGCGTCGACGTAACCCTTTACGACGAGCTCTTCGTCACCTCCATAAACGAGAAACATGTCCTTTGTCCTTTTTAGGTACTTCAGGATATTCTTGACTGCTGTCCAGTGTTCCTTGCCGGGATTACTTTGGTACCTCCCTACCAAACTTACGGCAAGGTTTACATCAGGTCTGGTACACAGCATGGCATACATAATAGATCCTATGGCTGAGGCATAGGGGATGACGCTCATCTGTTCTTTATCGTTTGCCGTGGTCGGGCATTGAGCCGAGCTCAATCTCACACCTTGCAATACAGGCAAGAACCTCTTCTTAGACTGATCCATTTTGAACTTCTTCAAAATCTTATCAAGGTATGTGCTTTGTGAAAGACCTATGAGGCGTCTCGATCTATCTCTATAGATCTTGATGCCTAATATATAAGCAGCTTCTCCAAGGCCCTTCATTGAAAAACACTTATTCAAGTAGGCCTTAATGCTGTCCAAGAATTCTATATCATTTCCCATCAAAAGTATGTCATCTACATATAATATGAGAAATGCTACAGAGCTCCCACTCACTTTCTTGTAAATGCAGGCTTCTCCATAAGTCTGCATAAACCCAAACGCTTTGATCATCTCATCAAAGCGAATGTTCCAACTCCGAGATGCTTGCACCAGCCCATAAGTGGATCGCTGGAGCTTGCACACTTTGTTAGCATTCTTAGGATCGACAAAACCCTCCGGCTGTATCATATACAGTTCTTCCTTAAGATGCCCGTTAAGGAATGTCGTTTTGACGTCCATCTGCCATATCTCATAATCATAGTATGCGGCAATTGCTAACATGATTCGGACGGACTTAAGCTTCGCTACGGGAGAGAAAGTCTCATCGTAGTCAATCCCTTGAACTTGCCGATAACCCTTAGCGACAAGTCGAGCTTTATAGATGGTGACATTACCATCTGCGTCCGTCTTCTTCTTAAAGATCCATTTGTTTTCTATCGCTCGCCGATCATCGGGCAAGTCAGTCAAAGTCCATACTTTGTTTTCATACATGGATTCTATCTCGGATTTCATGGCTTCTAGCCATTTGTTGGAATTTGGGCCCGCCATTGCTTCTTCATAGTTCGAAGGTTCACCGTTGTCCAACAACATGATTTCCAGGACAGGGTTGCCGTACCACTCTGGTGCGGAACGTGTCCTTGTGGACCTACGAAGTTCAGTAGCAACTTGATCCGAAGTACCTTGATCATTATCATTATTTTCCTCTTCAGTTGGTGTAGGCATCACAGGAACATTTTCCTGAGCTGCACTACTATCCTGTTCAAGAGGTAGTACTTCATCGAGTTCTACTTTCCTCCCACTTACTTCTTTCGAGAGAAACTCTTTTTCCAGAAAGCATCCGTTCTTGGCAACAAAGATCTTGCCCTCAGATCTTAAGTAGAGGTATACCCAATGGTTTCTTTAGGGTATCCTATGAAGACGCATTTTTCCGACTTGGGTTCGAGCTTTTCAGGTTGAAGTCTCTTGACATAAGCATCGCATCCCCGAACTTTTAGAAACGACATCTTAGGTTTCTTCCCAAACCATAATTCATACGGTGTCGTCTCAACGGATTTAGACGGTGCCCTACTTAAAGTGAATGTAGCTGTCTCTAGAGCGTATCCCCAAAATGATAGCGGTAAATCGGTAAGAGACATCATAGATCGCACCATATCCAATAGAGTGCGATTACGACGTTCGGACACACCGTTTCGCTGAGGTGTTCCAGGCGGCGTGAGTTGTGAAACGATTCCACATTTTCTTAAGTGTGTACCAAATTCGTGACTTAAATATTCTCCTCCACGATCCGATCATAAGAATTTTATCTTTCGGTCACGTTGATTCTCTACTTCATTCTGAAATTCCTTGAACTTTTCAAAGGTCTCAGACTTGTGTTTCATCAAGTAGACATACCCATATCTACTCAAGTCATCAGTGAGAGTGAGAACATAACGATATCCTTCGCGAGCCTCAACGCTCATTGGACCGCACACATCGGTATGTATGATTTCCAACAAGTTGGTTGCTCGCTCCATTGTTCCGGAGAACGGGGTCTTGGTCATTTTGCCCATGAGGCATGGTTCGCATGTGTCAAATGATTCATAATCGAGAGACTCTAAAAGTCCATCAGCATGGAGCTTCTTCATGCGCTTGACACCAATGTGACCAAGGCGGCAGTGCCACAAGTATGTGGGACTATCGTTATCAACCTTACATCTTTTGGCATTCACGCTATGAATATGTGTAACATTACGTTCGAGATTCGTTAAGAATAAACCATTGACCATCGGGGCATGACCATAAAACATATCTCTCATATAAATGGAACAACCATTATTCTCGGATTTAAGTGAGTAGCCATCTCGTATTAAACGAGATCCAGATACAATGTTCATGCTCAAACTTGGCACTAAATAACAATTATTGAGGTTTAAAACTAATCCCGTAGGTAAATGTAGAGGTAGCGTGCCGACGGCGATCACATCGACCTTGGAACCATTCCCGACGCGCATCATCACCTCGTCCTTCGCCAGTCTCCGCTTATGCCGCAGCTCCTGCTGTGAGTTACAAATGTGAGCAACGGCACCGGCATCAAATACCCAGGAGTTACTACGAGTACTGGTAAGGTACACATCAATTACATGTATATCAAATATACCTTTAGTGTTGCCGACCTTCTTGTCCGCTAAGTATTTGGGGCAGTTCCGCTTCTAGTGACCCTTCCCCTTGCAATAAAAGCACTCAGTTTTAGGCTTGGGTCCATTCTTTGACTTCTTCCCGGCAACTGGCTTACCGGGCGCGGCAACATCTTTGCCGTCCTTCTTGAAGTTCTTCTTACCCTTGCCCTTCTTGAACTTAGTGGTCTTATTGACCATCAACACTTGATGTTCTTTCTTGATTTCAACCTCTGCTGACTTCAGCATTGAAAATACTTCAGGAATGGTCTTCACCATCCCCTGCATATTGTAGTTCATCATAAAGCTCTTGTAGCTCGGTGGGAGAGACTGAAGAATTCTGTCAATGACCGCCTCATCTGGGAGGTTAATGTCCAGCTGGGACAGGCGGTTGTGCAACCCAGACATTTTGAGTATGTGCTCACTGACAGAACTATTTTCCTCCATCTTACAACTATAGAACTTGTCGGAGACTTCATATCTCTCGACCCGGGCATGAGCTTGGAAAACTAGTTTCAGCTCCTCGAACATCTCATATGCTCCGTGTTGCTCAAAACGCTTTTGGAGCCCCGGTTCTAAGCTGTAAAGCATGCCGCACTGAACAAGGGGGTAACCATCAGCACGAGACTGCCAAGCATTCATAATGTCTTGGTTCTCTGGGATGGGAGCGTCACCTAGCGGTCCTTCTAGGACATCTTGTTTCCTGGCAGCTATGAGGATGATCCTCAGGTTCCGGACCCACTCCGTATAGTTGCTGCCATCATCTTTCAGCTTGGTTTTCTTTAGGAACGCGTTGAAGTTCATGTTGACATGAGCGTTGGCCATTTGATTTACAAGACATATTTTGCAAAAAAAATTAGACTAAGTTCATGATAATTAAGTTCATCTTATCAAATTATTATAATGAACTCCCACTCAGATTAGACATCCCTCTAGTCATCTAAGTGTTACACGATCCGAGTCCACTAGGCCGTGTCCGATCATCACGTGAGACGGACTAGTCATCGTCGGTGAACATCTCCAAGTTGATCGTATCTTCCATACGACTCGTGTTCGACCTTTCGGTCTCTGTGTTCCAAGACCATGTCTGTACATGCTAGGCTCGTCAAGTTAACCCTAAGTGTTCTGCATGTGTAAATCTGTCTTACACCCGTTGTATGTGAACGTAAGGATCTATCACACCCGATCATCACGTGGTGCTTCGAAACGACGAACTTTAGCAATGGTGCACAGTTAGGGGGAACACTTTCTTGAAATTATTATAAGGGATCATCTTATTTACTACCGCCGTTCTAAGTAAACAAGATGCATAAAACATAATAAACATCACATGCAATTATATAGTAGTGACATGATATGGCCAATATCATATAGCTCCTTTGATCTCCATCTTCGGGGCTCCATGATCATCTTCATCACCGGCCTGACACCATGATCTCCATCATCATGATCTCCATCATTGTGTCTTCATGAAGTTGTCACGCCAACGACTACTTCTACTTCTATGGCTAACGCGTTTAGCAATAAAGTAAAGTAATTTACATGGCGTTCTTCAATGACACGCAGGTCATACAAAAAATAAAGACAACTCCTATGTCTCCTGCCAGTTGTCATACTCATCGACATGCAAGTCGTGATTCCTATTACAAGAACATGATCTCATACATCACAATATATCATTCATCACAACTTCTGGCCATATCACATCACATGACAATTGCTGCAAAAACAAGTTAGACGTCCTCTAATTGTTGTTGCATCTTTTACGTGGCTGCAATTGGGTTCTAGCAAGAATGTTTTCTTACCTACGAATAACCACAATGTGATTTTGTCAACTTCTATTTACCCTTCATAAGGACCCTTTTTATCGAATCCGCTCCAACTAAAGTGGGAGAGACAGACACCCGCCAGCCACCTTATGCAACTAGTGCATGTCAGTCGGTGGAACCGGTCTCACGTAAGCGTACGTGTAAGGTTGGTCCGGGCCGCTTCATCCCACAATACCGCTGAAGCATGATAAGACTAGTAGCGGCAAGCAAGTTGACAAGATCTACGCCCACAACAAAATTGTGTTCTACTTGTGCAATAGAGAACTACGCATAGACCTAGCTCATGATGCCACTGTTGGGGAACGTTGCAGAAAATTAAAATTTTTCCTACGGTTTCACCAAGATCCATCTATGAGTTCATCTAAGCAACGAGTCAAGGGACTGAGTTTGCATCTACATACCACTTGTAGATAGCGTACGGAAGCGTTTGAGGGAACGGTGATGATGGAGTCGTACTCGCCGTGATTCAGATCACCGATGACCAAGTGCTGAACGGACAGCACCTCTGCGTTCAACACACTTACGGTACGGGCGACGTCTCCTCCTTCTTGATCCAGCAAGGGGGAAGGAGAGGTTGAGGAAGAAGGCTCCAGCAGCAGCACGACGGCGTGATGATGGTGGAGAGGCAGTACTCCGACAGGGCTTCGCCAAGCACACAACGGAGGAGGAGAAGTGTTGGGGAGGGGAGGGGCTGCGCCTTGGCTTGTGGTGTTCAGCCCTCCCCTCACCCCTCTATTTATAGGGGAAGGGGCAAGGGGGGCCGGCCCCTCTAGATGGGATCTAGAGGGGGGCGGCGGCCAGGGAGGGGGGACTTGCCCCCCAAGCAAAGGGGGCGCCCCCTCTAGGGTTCCCCCCCCCCAACCCTAGGCGCATGGGCCCAAGGGGGGCCGCCCAGCCCTCCAGGGGCTGGCTCCTGCCCCACGCGGCCCTTGTGCCCCCCCCCGGGAGGGGTGGCCCCTCCCGGTGGACCCCCGGAACCCCTCCGGTGGCCCCGGTACAATACCGATATGCCCCCGAAACCTTCCGGTGTCCGTATGTCAACTTCCCATATATAAATATTTACCTCCGGACCATTCCGGAACTCCTCGTGACGTCCGGGATCTCATTCGGGACTCCGAACAACTTTCGGTAATCACATACAAGTCTTCCTAATAACCCTAGCGTCGCCGAACCTTAAGTGTGTAGACCCTACGGGTTCGGGAGACACGCAGACATGACCGAGATGGCTCTCCGGTCAATAACCAACAGCTGGATCTGGATACCCATGTTGGCTCCCACATGCTCCTCGATGATGCCATCGGATGAACCACGATGTCGAGGATTCAATCAACCCCGTATACAATTCCCTTTGACAATCGGTATGTTACTTGCCCGAGACTCGATCGTCGGTATCCCAATACCTCGTTCAGTCTCGTTACTGGTAAGTCACTTTACTCGTACCATAATGCATGATCCCGTGACCAAACAGTTGGTCACTTTGAGCTCATTATGATGATGCACTACCGAGTGGGCCCAGTGATACCTCTCCGTCATACGGAGTGACAAATCCCTGTCTCGATCCGAGTCAACCCAACAGACACTTTCGGAGATACCTGTAATGCACCTTTATAGTCACCCAGTTATGTTGTGACGTTTGGTACACCCAAAGCACTCCTACGGTATCCGGGAGTTACACGATCTCATGGTCTAAGGAAGAGATACTTGACGTTGGAAAAGCTCTAGCAAAACGAACTACACGATCTTGTGCTATGCTTAGGATTGGGTCTTGTCCATCACATCATTCTCCTAATGATGTGATCCCGTTGTCAACGACATCTAATGTCCATAGTCAGGAAACCATGACTATCTGTTGACCAACGAGCTAGTCAACTAGAGGCTTACTAGGGACGTATTGTGGTCTATGTATTCACACGTGTATTATGATTTCCGGATAATACAATTATAGCATGAATAAAAGACAATTATCATGAACAAGGAAATATAATAATAACCCTTTTATTATTGCCTCTAGGGCATATTTCCAATAGATGCCCCGCGTTGATGAGGGTTCTTAGGTCTGATGATAAAGGATAGTACATATGTGAGCACAAAGCAGAGCACAACCATGCACTCTCAGTTAACTATATGGAGAAGCTGCACTGGAAACCGCACCAACACATAGATAGATACACCAGAGACTTGGTGAAACAGCTGAGAGGGAACAATATAAGCCTGAGAAGGTTTATAGCGTGGTTGGAAGTTTTTTAAGATCTGTGAAGGAGGTGCCATTCATAAAGAGGTCTCTCAAAACTCTTTGTGGAAAACTTAAGAGAGAGTAATAGGAGAAAGATGCCATAAAAACAATAGAGGTTCTCAATGCAATGTGGGTTGAAGATCCTGAGTTTAAATACAATGGGCAGGTTGATCGTGATGGTCGAGTCCAGACTTTGATGTGGACAATTGGGGGAAGCATCGAGCAGTTTAGGTGTTTTGGCGATGTTGTCACGTTGGATACCACATACAAAACTAATCTATATGACATGCCATTTGGTCTCTTCGTTGGTGTCAACAATCACTTCCAAAGCATTATTTTTGGAGGTGTGCTGATGTGCAATAAGAAAATCGACACCTTCAAGTGGATAATTACAAAGTTCTTCCAGATGATAGGAGCTCCACAGCCGCGCACAATCCTCACAGGTATTAAGAAAATGTTATCGTGTAGTTACAAGTGTTGATCTTCTTTTTAAGCATGATGTAAAAAGGCTTTCCTCCTGGTATGTGCTAACAAAAAACTGTTGCTTTTAGACCAAGCTCGTGCAATGGAGGTTGCCATAGAAGATGTCATGCCACATACAACACATCGGTGGTGCAAATGGCATGTGTTGAAGAAAGCAAAAGAGTGTCTTGGGCCACTGCTAGGCAAGGATAGTGAGTTCAAACAGGAGTTCAACAAGATGGTGCATCACATGGTTAGTGAGAAATAATTTGAGGATGGTCGGGCATGTATGGTTGAGAAGCATGGTCTACAAAAAAATGCATTTCTCACCCAAATATGAGGCCCGGATGAAATGGGCTAAAACTTTACTTCATGGATGCTTTTTGCGCCAATATATCTGGCACACAACGTAGTGAAAGTGCAAACCATTTGCTCAAACCATTTGACCTGCACCAACACACCCAAGGCTGATTTCTATGGTTGATTTTATTTGTTTTCTATGCTTGAAACATGACAGTTTCATGTAACCATGCTTATGTGGATGTCAGACTGCTAATGACTACTTCACATATTAGTGAATCTCTATATCTGTAGTATCATTTGTTGTCGGAGAATTGCTTGGAAACGATGTGTGTTGGTGTGAAAATCACTTGTTTGATCTTTTTTCGCTCAAGCTGTGTTGCTTTGATTGGTCTACCATTTAGGATGAGCGGTCTCCACCTAATGTTGGTCTCCACCCGAACCTCGCCGCATTCCAGGCACATGATGAGCGGCAGGTGCTGTCACCTTTCCCTGGAATGAACCGAGGATGAAGATGAATCCATGTCGATTTTGTTTGAGCTGGGTGCGGCAACGATGGAGAGCCAACACCTATAAGTAGCCCATGAGACCAAGGCAACGGCAGGACCTCAATGATCGACCCAAACGGCTCCCTGCCCATCTACCAAGCGCACATGTTGACGGAGTCAAACCCGTGCCATGCAGCGCGTGACCACAACATGCAGCTGTGCTGCACTCATGTGCCTGCTAAAGTACGGTGAGCCCGCACGATTTATTTAGTAGCAAATACGGGGCTGTGCAGCCGACTCTCCTATAAATACAGTAAAAATACGATAGCGTCATACTTGCGTGGCACCGATCGCAACGAGCACCGACGGGGCTGATTTTGGCATGCAGGGTGCTCGGCCACCAAAGGCCATTTTCGGTAACATGTACTTGTACTCCCATGACAACCATAGCTTCCTTCCATGCATGCACACATGAAGCAGGAGCTGCATTGTTTAATCATTTAGCATCTTGGAATCTATACTAATGTAATGTTCGTGGAATGTTTCTGTGCTACTTGTCCATCGGCCGACCCAGCTATGGTGCCGATACACTGCTACCCAGGCTACGCGCATACATTTCGGTACGTGCGCGCGTTGCACTGTTGCTGCTTACGCAAAAATTCTTGAGAAAAGATACCAACGAAGGTTTTGACTACTTCTTGCTAATTCTCCATCTCTGCATGCTCCTTCTTCACCGCCTTTTCAAAAGCTATCGAATTCTTTCATCAATGAGATTGTGAATTTCTAGGGATTGCGGGCTTTGATTTTTTTTCTTGTTATAAAACCATGCATGTTTTGTAAGGACAACTATAGTAATTCGCGTTCAAATCATGCTATAGTATTCACCTGCTATAAGGCTATAATGAATCTCCACGGATTCTCTAAAGTCTACACCTAGCACCAACCTTTCTCAACAACTCGAGGTGTGATGCTTGCACTCTTAACTATAAATATTTAAGAAGAAAAGATTGAAAATTCTTAGGGGCGATTGCTTTAAGATTGGTAAAGTTCTTTGGTCTTAAATTCTATATTTTGAATTGGAAGATCAAATTAAGTTCCGTTTGCATAATTGTGTTCATTGTGATGAGAGTTTTCGAGCAAAATCATTCTTGAATACATTTTGACAACTTTGTAAAATTTCGAGCAAGATCATTCTTGAATTCTTCTGAACCTTGGTGAATTTATTATTCATCCCATCAAGTTTTAGTAGTTCTGTTAAATTGTGATCCAAATTCTAGTACCGGGTTGACTAGACGTAGTACAACCAGTGTGGGCGTTGCGTTGACGTCGACGCGTACGAGTACAACTCGTTTACTTGTCCTCCAGGGACTCTCATGTGTTGCCCTCATATATACCCCATGTAGTCGCACCTAAGACGGTCTATCGTCTCGTGCTTGTAATACTCCTCCATTATAGTGATTGCGCCTTCGTGCGTCCATGGTTTTCTCCCGCAAGGGTTTTCACGTAAAAATCTGTGTCTCTCATGTCTCGTTTATTCTCGTTATTATCTAACAAGTGATATACAGAGCCAAGTTGCAATATACGAGATTTGAGTACAAGAGAGGATTAGGGTTCCGCGTCCCTGCGCCGCCGCCGCGGTGATCCGCCGAGCCCGACCGAAGTTTGAGCCGATCGATTGCTGCTGCCCACGTATAGGCTACAAGTCCCAAGAACAAGCTGCCGCTGCTGCTACTTTCTTTGGCGTGAAGACCGATCAAGTCCACAGGCTGCTCCTCAATCGTGACGTGAGGTTGATCATAGTGGGGAGTAACTTAGACTAGTAACATGTATATGTTACTAGTCCATGTTACTATCTTTATAATGGGTAGTAACATATGGATGGTAACATACAAGCCTTTATTAGTTGAGACATAGACTCATTCTTCCTCGGGGTGTGTTATGTTGCAGTAACATACTATGTTACCACAAGCACCTCTCCCCTCATTAACTCCATGCCACATAAGCAAATTTGTGTTGAGATGTGTTATGTTACTACCTAAGTTACTCCCACTATGACTAGCCTGAAGACAGTACTACTAGTACTCACGGTTCTCAAGATCTGATTAATCTAGTAGCCTTGCTACTTCACGTGAAGGTTAAGATCTGCTACTAGCCTACTACTTCACGTGAGGAGAAAACTGAGGAGAAACAGTGATTGTAAGGCTTTGTAAAAAATTCAACTCCATTTGCATAATAATATTTTGTAGGAAGTTTTGAGCGAGAAAATTGCCGCCGCTCTATGGTTAAAACTGGAAGGGATTTGCATGACTAAAGATCTCACCAGCAAGATGCATCTGAAGCAAAAATTATTCCTGCACAGGTTACCCGAGGGTCGTAATGTTTTGAATCATATTTCAGAATTTAAAGAGATCATATCTGATCTAGCTGCAATGGAGGTTAAGTATGAAGAGGAAGATACTGCTTTAATGTTACTTGTTCACTGCCAAGTTCTTATACCAATTTTTGAGACACCATATTATACAGTCGTGATACTCTCACACTTAATGAAGTTTATGAAGCTTTGAACTCTAAGGAGAAGATGAAATTATTGGTGCCTCATGATGGTTCAAGTTCGTCCCAAGCCGAGGGATTATCTGTTCGTGGTAGGACAAAGGAGAAGAACTCCAATGATGGAAACAGAGGCAAAAGTAAGAACGGCCACAAGGGCCGGTCGCAATCCAGAGACAAGAAGTATTGCAGATATTGCAAGAGAGACGGGCATGACATCTCAGAGTGTTTCAAGTTGTAGAATAAAGAAAAGAGGAAAGGTAACAAACAAGGTGAAAATTCTGCTAAGGTTGCTCGCGATGATAGTTCCGATGATGCTCTTGTCGTTATTGCTGGATGTGCTGAGACCAATGATGAGTGGGTACTTGACACTGCATGCACTTTTCATATGTGTCCACATAGAGATTGGTTTAATACTTTTGATTCCACTACTTCTGCTGGTTCCGTTTTGGGTTTTGATTATTCACCATGCAAGATTGAAGGCATAGGTTCCGTTCGAATCAAGATGTTTGATGGTACAATCAGAACTTTGACAGATGTTCGGTATATTCCGAAGATGAAGAGAAATCTTATCTCTGTTAGTGCCCTTGATGCAAAGGGGTACAAGTATTCAGGTGGAGATAGTGTTTTGAAGGTCACCAAAGGCTCCCTTGTTGTGATGAAAGGTGACTTAAGTTCGATGAATGGTCTTTATTACCTTTGAGGTTCTATCGTTTCAGGTAATGCTACTCCAGCTATTTCAAAGAATTCTGATTGTGATGCTGCTAACCTTTGGCATATGCGTCTTGGACATATGAGTGAACTTGGTTTAGCAGAGTTAAATAAGAGAGGGCTTCTTGATGGATATGAACCTGATAAACTGAAATTTGCGAGCATTGTATTTTTGGCAAGCACAAGAGGGTGGAGTTCAACACTTCGACTCATACAACTGAAAGTATTCTTGATTATGTCCGTTCTGATTTATGGGGACCATCTCGCAAGAAGTCATTAGGTGGTGCAAGTTACATGCTGACTATTATTGATGATTATTCAAGAAAATTTTGGCCTTATTTCTTGAAGCATAAATATGAAGCATATTCAGCATTTAAGGAGTGGAAGGTTATGATTGAGAGGCAAACTGAAAAGAAGGTAAAAACACTTTGAACTGATAATGGTATGGAATTCTGTTCTAAGCAATTTAAGAATTATGGCAAGTCTGAAGGCATTGTCAGACATTACACCGTTCCTTATACTCCTCAACAAAACGGTATTGCCGAGCGTATGAACAGGAACATTATTTCTAGAGCCCGTTGCATGTTGTCCAATGCAGGTTTGCATAGGCGTTTTTGGGCTGATGCCGCTTCCACTGCTTGTTATCTCATTAATCGGTCACCATCTATTGCTCTTAATAAGAAAACTCCAATTGAGGTATGGTCTTGTTCACCTGCTGATTATTCACATTGAGAGTTTTTGGTTGCACTGCTTATGCTCATGTTGATAATGGAAAGTTGGAGCCTAGGGCTGTTAAGTGCATCTTTCTTGGTTATAAATTTGGTGTTAAAGGTTTTAAATTGTGGAATCCTGAAACCCAAAAGGTGGTTATTAGCAGAAATGTATCTTTAATGAATCCACTATGTTGCATGATGTTTCATCTACTAATGTTCCTGTTGAGAGTGAATAGCAGCCAACTATTCAGTAGTCTACTGTTCAGGTGGAGCATGTTATTGAAACAGGTGATACATCTGGTAATGAAATTATTGATGCACATGAAGAACCCGTCGTTGATGATGAACATGTCACTCCCACTCCAAATCAGCCTATTGTTCCACCCAGTTGGAATCTTGCACGTGACAGAGTTAGGCGGGGTATTAATAAACCTGACAGGTTAATTGAAGAGTGCAATATTGTTTCTTTTGCTTTATCTATTGCAGAAGAAATTGAAGGTAATTCTGAGCCTTCTTCATATTCCGAGGCTATTATTTCTGGTGATAGTAATAAGTGGATGACTGCTATGCATGACGAGATGGAATCACTTGAAAAGAATGGCACTTGGGATTTAGTAAAATTGCCTAGAGAGAAGAAACCTATTCGTTGCAAGTAGGTTTTCAAGAGGAAAGAAGTTGTTTCTCCTAATGATGAGACAAGATATAAAGCAAGGTTAGTTGCTAAAGGTTATAGCCAGATTCCAGGTATTGACTATAACGAAGTCTTTTCTCCTGTTGTGAAGCATAGCTCTATTCGCACTTTACTCAGTATTGTTGCCATGCATGATTTTGAGCTTGAATAATTGGATGTTAAAACTGCATTCTTACATGAAGAATTAGAAGAGGATATTTATATGGAACAACCTGAAGGTTTTGTTATCCTGGAAAAGAAAAGCTTGTCTGTAAGTTAAAGAAATCTCTTTATGGATTGATGCAATCCCCTAGACAGTGGTACAAGAGATTTGACACCTTTATGCTCTCTCAAGGTTTCAAAAGGTCTAATTATGATAGTTGTGTTTATTTGAAAATTGTCAATGGTTCAACTATTTATTTGCTCCTTTATGTTGATGATATGCTTATTGCTGCAAAGAGTATGTCAGAGATAAATGAACTAAAGAAGCAATTGAGTACTGAATTTGAGATGAAGGATTTGGGTGCAGCAAAGAAAATTCTTGGCATGGAAATATCCAGAGATAGACCATCTGGAAAGGTATATCTAAGTCAGAAGGGATATATTGATAAAGTTCTTCGTCATTTTAATATGCATAATGCCAAGCCGGTGAGTACACCGTTAGCTGCACACTTCAAATTGTCATCAGCTTTATGTCCTAAGTCAGATTCCGATATTGAGTACATGTCTAGAGTTCCCTATTCGAGTGCAGTTGGTTCACTTATGTATGCCATGGTTTGTTCTCGTCCAGATTTATCTTATGCATTGAGTGTTGTTAGTAGATACATGGCTAATCTTGAAAAAGAGCATTGGAAAGCAATTCAGTGGATTTTCAGATACCTGCGAGGTACTTCTAGTGCTTATTTACAATTTGGGAAAACTGGAGATGGACTTGTTGGTTTTGTTGATTATGATTTTGCTTGTGATTTGGATAAGAGAAGATCACTCACAGGTTATGTTTTCACCATTGGTGGTTGTGTTGTGAGTTGGGGAGCAACTTTGCAGTCTATTGTGGCTTGTTTCACTACTGATGCCAAGTATATGGCTATTTCTAAGGCATGCAAATAACCTATCTGGTTGAAAGGTTTGTACACTAAGCTTTGCGGAGATTCATCTTGCCCTACCATATTTAGTGACAGTCAAAGTGCTATATATCTTACCAAGAATCCAATGTACCATGAGAGAATAAAGCACATTGATGTCAGATATCACTATATCCGAGATGTTGTTGCTGAAGGTGATTTGAAGGTATGCAAGATAAGTACTCATGATAATCCTGCTGATATGATCACAAGGTCAGTTCTGACCAATAAGTTTGAGCTTTGCTCAGGCTTAGTTGGTATTTCTCATTAGTCCTATGGACTTTGACGCACAATGTGTTTATGCTGATTTGGATGGAGTTATTCACTTTCTTCGACTACTGGAGGGAATTTGGCTCAAGGTGAAGATTGTTAAATTGTGATCCAAATTCTAGTACTGTGTTGACTAGACGTAGTACAACCGGTGTGTGGGCGTTGCATTGACGTCGACGCGTACGAGTACAACTCGTTTACTTGTCCTCCAAGGTCTCTCATGTGTTGCCCTCATATATACCCCATGTAGTCGCACCTAAGACGGTATGTCGTCTCGTGCTTGTAATACTCCTTCATTATAGTGATTGCGTCTTCGTGCGTCCGTGGTTTTCTCCCGCAAGGGTTTCCACGTAAAAATCTGTGTCTCTCGTGTCTCGTTTATTCTCGTTATTATCTAACAAGTTCAAACATGTCAAAACATATTCAGGAGTGGTCTTGTTTCAAAGTCCTCATCGTAAGGAAACAACTAAACAATACATATAAATTGAACTTATGGTTCAAAAGATATAATAGGTCAAAATTTTAAAGTCAAGAGAAAAAGCTGAAAGATGAGATTGATGGAGCTTCCAAAGAGTGAGAAAAGTTGGACGCATGGACCCATCTAAGGCAATTATGGGCTAAAGCACATGCAGAGACCAAACATATTTCTGAATCACGAGGCAATCAGACGGTAAAAAATCTGCGTGCTACCGCACATGTGTGTACAAATCCTTTTAATATTGTCAAAAAAAATCGAGAGTATGCCTAAGCGTACCATATTTTTATACAAGGCAGAAATCAATTACAAGATACTACAACTTGCTGCGAACAACAAGTGCAGTTTGAACTCCACACTCCACCGCGACGAGTACAAACACAATAGAAAAGAGCCTGCCCTAAGCCAATCAGCTAGCCGGGTCAGACAAAAACCGGTAGCCTCGAAGAGCAACAACTCCAACCGGATTTCCCTTGCCAACGCACTACCACCCTTGAATGCCTAAGATGAGACGGCAAGTGAATAGCAGGACTCGGTCAGCCCTGAGAAAGCCATCATCTTCGAATCACCAGCAGCTGCATACATAACGCCCACGAAGACTGACTCGGGCAGCGGCAAGCACCGGAGAACCACAGACAGAAACCAGGCCAGGTCTCCACATGCGATGCTCTCAACAGAGTAACGACGCCACACCGCCGCCATCGCCGGTCCTGCAACGGACAAGGATTTCGCCTGAAGACCACAATCCGATCAAGGAGGGGAGATGCTGACACACTCGGTGACGCCTCCAAGGAGGAAAACGACACCAACGGGCACCGTCGCCACCGGCTCCGGAACGAGCAGGATTTTCATCCGAACCATTGCACCTCTCCCACCCCCATCAATAGATTGGCCATACTATCGGAGTCACACCGCCGCTGTCGCAACATCTCATCATCGTGTCCAGACCATCGCGGTACATCGCCCACGCTTGGTGGAGAGCGGCCTGACCACCAACCAGCACCTGCACGGTTGTGGAAACCACCTCGCCAGCACCCATCCATCCTCAACAACAACCAAGCTCCGCTGGCACACCATGCTGCTACTATAACCTGGGGCCACACATGGTAGAAACCGAGGCCCTGAATCGCCCATGCGAATGCGCACGCCCACCATGGTGCTCCCCTGTGC
The DNA here is from genome assembly GCF_002162155.2 of Triticum dicoccoides. Lineage (NCBI taxonomy): Eukaryota > Viridiplantae > Streptophyta > Magnoliopsida > Poales > Poaceae > Triticum > Triticum dicoccoides. Next base: position 63,498,186 of record NC_041387.1, on the reverse strand, counting down.
GAGCCCCTACTCCGACCACTAGCATGTAACCAATGCAAATCCTGGCCGCGACGCCACCAACACCACAAAGGAGCCGCCTTCGTCCGAGACAAGTTGGCGTAAGAGCCACAACGCGCGCCCCGGCCATCGCATCAAATTCCATTCGCCGCTCCCGGCACCACCACACGAGATCTGCATCCACCAAGGCCCCACGCCGCAACCTCCTGCACCCACCACCAAGCTCGAAGAAGACCACTACCCCGCTCCACCATGCGACCGCACACCACCTCTCCCCTGCTCTCCACCGTGCATCACATCCACCAGCATCACCACGTCGGGCAAGAGCCGCCACCGACACCCCCATGGTGCCCAGAGGCCGCCAAGACCCGACGAACACCACGCCTCGCGCGCTGCCATGGCCCAGACCCGAGCACCACCAGATCCAGATCGGGACGGGGTCACGGGCCCCAGGCCGCAGCCGCCACGGAGGCCACACCACTGGACGATGCCCTGCCCTCCACCCCCACAAGAGAACTGAGCCAGCACTAGAGCTCTGCCGCACCATGCCGCCAAACCGCCACCGGGATAACTCACGCCGCCGGGGGGACGCGCCAGGGAGAGGCCCCGTCGAGGCCAGCACTGCCCTGGCTTTGCCCAGCAGTGGCCCCTAGCGGCAGCGAGGGGGGAGGGAGGTTGGAGGAGACCGGCGGCGGGGGAAGCTAGGGTTTCCCAGAGTCGCCTGAGAGAGGGACGCGGGGGATGGGGACGACCCGGGGAGTAGAGTTGACTGTAATTGTACCAATATTGTCAAATTTTTGAGTACATGTTTCACCTGACCCCACCTTTCCTATCAAATTTAAAGATCCATTCAATAATGTCAAATTAATCGGCATATATTGTACTTCCCTAAAATATAATCAAAGTTATATGGGCAAACAAGCATAGAAGGATCAATAGTACAAGAATATTATTATTATTTTTTGCGAGAAAACTTCGGATCTATTCTTCTTCAATCATGGCAGTACAACGGACACCAGAAATGATAAAATTACATCCAGTTTTGTAGACCACCTAGCGACGAATACAAGCACTGAAGCGAGCCGAAGACGCGCCCCTGTCATCGCCCCTCCCTCACCGGGGGAAAATATCTAGTGCTACCAAGCCTTAAGTGCTCCCATGATACGTGCTTCTGGGCCGTTGGATTCTCAGATCGGACGGCTCTCAATTGCTTTGCAACACTTGCATAAAAGCCTCCGAGAAGTCCAAAATTTGCGCATAGGTCCAGCAGATCCAACATCTCCTGGATACCGTCCGATCTAAGAATCCGATGGCCCAGATGTTCGTATCATGGTAGCATTTAAGCGTAGGGAGCACCAGATACTCTCCCCCCTCACCGGAGCCGGGCAAAACTTGTTGTAGTAGACAGTCATGAAATCGTTGTGCTAAGGCCTCATAGGACCATCGCACCAAAACAGCAACCACCGCTGATGAAGAGATGCATAGATCGGAAGGATCCAACCTAAAGACACACAAACACAGAAGAATAAAGACCGGATCCAAGTGGATGCACCAAAAACAATCACCGAGCGAATCCCGTGAGATCCGCTGAAGACATACCTTCTTACGTCCTCCAACAATGCTAGATGAACCACAGGAACTGGGCTAGGCGGAGAGAATGTTATTCCATCATCAGGGAGCTGACACCGTCTCGCCTTTCTGAGCCGGACACCAACCCTAACAAAACTCAAAAAGCATTTCAAAACTGAGTCATCCCGCTAGCAAGGGTCGATATCCACCATGCCTTCATGGCCCTAGCGCCGCCGGAGATGAGGCGAACAAGTGGCGGCGCCGGTCGGGGGGCAGAGGAACCCTAGGCCTTTTTCTTTTGAGATACGACCGCGGATGGGTGTCGAGGCAAGGGCGTAGGTGCACTAGTACTATTGTTCATTATTATTTGTGATCTGATGGCGCACACATAATAACGACGTCTTATATGCATGCACCCAATGACTATACGAAGTTAATGCTGTTGCACATCAATTAGCTAAGCTGACTAGGGGTCCCTTTTGTAGTAGCTTCCTTGATGAGCCTCCTGAGAGCAGGTACAATAGGGTGACATAAGCAGGCTATAAGAAATATAATAATATATCTTTACTTAGTTGGAGGAGAGAGAAGAGATGCGGGCTCTTGGTTAGGCTAGTCATAGTGGGGAGTATCATATACTAGTATCATGCATATGATACTAGTGTATGATACTACCTTCATAGTGCATAGTATCATAAAGTAGTACCATAGATGAACATATTTATTACCATGCATGACACAAAGTAGCATAACATTTAACATGATACGGTATCTACCTATGTTACTCTAACCCTCTCTTTTTTAATTGTGTGCCACATAAACATGTTTGCTAGTCCCAAGTGCATGTTACCGGTTATGTTACCCCCACTATGGCCAGCCTTAGGCTAGTTCCAATGCATTGGTGCTTACATGAGGTGCTAAGCACATTAAAAACTTTAGCAACTAAAGCCCCCAATGCATAGGTGCTTAACTTGTTGGTGCTATGCATCCTTCATTTAATGATTTTGCAACTAAAGTTCTTCATGCATTGGTGGGATCCTTCTAATTTAAGTGTTTTGCCTAGGTTCTTACGCTTGGCATTGTTTTTTCCTCGGGTCACCACACTCATCTCTCTCCTATTAATTACCTTGCCACATCAGATTTTTTGCCTACATGGCAGCCTTAGCATCTGTACAAGGTGGAGCATTGGGAGGGGCCTTAGTAGCCAGCTGCAACATGAGACCCAAGACACTTTATGAGGATGTAAGGTGGGTTAACTATTGATAAACTAGTACATATTTAAAACTTACTATTGTACATGCGGCTAAGAGGTTCGTTGTAGATGACATGACAACTTTTTATAGCCGACCGTTGGTTGTATTATTAACCACGCTCAGCTCATCTCTCTTGTTAAACAAGTAATTAACCTTGACGCATGGTAATAAAGAGAGGACCATGTTATCAAAGAAAAAGTGAGAAAGGTCGGAGCGGAGAGGCGGTGGGCGGCCGTGCAGAGGTGGAGAATTAGCAAAAGCAGCAACAGGACTGGGCAGCAACAGGGCCGCATAACCAGCTATCGTTATCGGCAATAAAAGAGCTACGCCAAGCATCACGAGGTTAGGGATTCCAGAATATGCTGAATGATTAACAACTCAGCTCGTGGCTCATGTGTGCATGCATGCCTTATTTAGCCAAAAAGCTATTGGACTAAGACCTATGTTCCCGAGCTCAGATGCCACACACGTACAGACCTATGTTCACAAATAGCAAGCTACTTTAACTAGCCCAGTGATCAACAAAGTATCAGTGGAATCTCTCGAAAACGACATGCGTATAGCATGCAAGAAGTTGCTAGCCTGCTGCACACAGCATGTACCACGGCTTTGCAAAAAGGGTCAGAACAAAGCTTTGCTGAAACTCATCATGAAACGACATATCACCCAAGCTAAAGCCGTTGCTGGCGTAAACACGAGACTTGGACCGGCCCGATCTCGTCAACGTCAAAGGGTCACGCCATTTTCCAGCCGCCCGCGGATCGATGGCTTCTATCAATAGGTTGCTGCAACGAAAACTTAACCCGGCTTATCTCCTCGACTTCCCACGAGTAGTCAGTCTAGTGTGTATGTGAGTACATTCAACAGACCAACAGCCATGCAACGTGGTTTCGAGGGGGCTCCGTCGCACCAACAGTACTCCAGAAATATAAGAATATTTAGATTGTTAAAGTAGTGATCTAAACGCTCTTATATTTTTTACAGAGGGAGTAGGTTCATAATTTGTTTATCACTTGCGTAAAATTAATACTTCCGTAGTACAAAACCATAACAAAAATTATGAAACGGAGAGGTACTATATTTGTACTACTCCCTCCGTCCCAAAATAAGTGTCTCAATTACACTTATTTTGGGACGGGGGAGTATGATATTGTTCGTAAACCCATCCCATTTGCTCTTTTGCTGCAAATATATGTTTCGCTTCTGTGAGTGAGATTAATCTCGGTTTTCCGTAATAAAGCGTGGATATCTGTATGCCGTTCATAAATTTAGTTTTCATTTTCTTTCAGAAAGACTAAGGTCAGATATTAACTATCACATGTTCCTACAAACACATGTTTACAAGAAAAAGAAAATTACATCTAGATCTTTTCGGGTGCCAAAGTCTTATTCCTCATGCATCCATCAGCGGCGAGTTGTGGATATAGCTTGTTGAGGCCTTTGGGTCTCAGTCTCGGTGAAACAAACTTGTTAAAATCCAGAAGCCAGGTGGTCAGAATATGTAATTCTATCGTATGATTATACGACTTTACAACGCAAGCTAACCTCTCTGATTCTATGATTTTGGCTAGTACAACCTATGTTTCTACGACTGTAATAGTAAACATTATTCATACCAGCGGAGTTGCAATCTGAAGAATCATGATTTTGACTACCTTGCCCAGGAGCTTGCAGAAGCAATGGTCAGGAATTTGGCGATGTAGGCTTATTCATTGCGATTGAATAAGGATATATATTTGCCTACATCTTAGAGCTCAGTTATCTCATCATATTCTCGATCACCAGAAGCTAACCATGTACTCAACAGAAGTGGATGCACGCATGCACACATGTCGTGCAGTAAGATCGACGACCAGAGTTATTTGTAATTGTGTTCATGATTTTTCTCAAGTTTACGAGGACCTTCGTGGAAATTCCTTGTGAAATAGTCGTAGGTTGTATCTACTCTTTTTGTTCTTTTGTTTTGCATTTTCATTTTTATGACCGTGTGCATCCTCCATGTCTCAGTTTTTGTTTGATATTCTATCATCACAGTGGTCGGGTATAATTAATATCATCTTGATACAAATGCCCCTTTATTTTTCCAAAGGTAAAAGATGGCACAGACCGAATCCAAAATGGAGGCAGGTGTCCCTTCTTGATACAAATGCATTACATTTTTGTCGGAAAAATGTTGATTGGTGGTTCACTTGGTGTTGTGGCGGCAATCCCATGTACTCCTCAATCGAACAATCATCATGTTCACGGTTGAGACAACTCGTCATCTAGACTGTCAAACAAAATGTACATTCGTGATTGATGTATCTCACACAAAGTTTCTTACAGAAAATCATCAAGGATATACAATGTATCATAAACTATTTCCCGGGCATAACGGTCAGTAGTATATCCCATAAATTGTTTATGGAAAACTCTCTGATAAAATCTTTGATGGATTTTCGCGGATCCGTGGAAAAACTCATATCCCTTACTGGATTCTCGCAAAATCGTATGAGATTTCCACTTCATTCATTTGTTACATAAGACCTCGGGAGGTTGGACATGGATCTGTTGGACCGAGTGCTAGGAAAATCATTGATGCATGTGTGGTCGGCTGATCAGACCAAGGTATGAATCGCGTAGATCACATCAATAGGAGGACTCAATGGTCCAAGACGGTGCCACACAAATTGGAGGTGGTGATGGTGATGTCGAAGATGGTAGAGCTATGATATCAGGTAAGGATGTGCATTTAATTTTATGGTGAGTAAAAATAAGTTATTCACACCATTCATCTTGGCATCATTTTAGAGGGAGATAAATTTTTAGAAAGATATAAGTGTGTTGAGAGGGGAAATGATTTTGAGACCCAATTTGGTTATGGAAATCTAATTAAGCTCTAACATTCTTATTTGTATTATTTAATGTAGATATATTGTTAAAATTGTTATTATTACAAGAAATATGAGAATATGAAGATAATTTTATTAATTGATCAATTTATCATAAGAAATATAAAATTACATGAACTAAATTCAGATCACACAATGTACATAACTTTTCGTCTTACACTCTTGTTGCAAGTAATATTGGATACTCGGATGACTTGACCAATGATTTGCAATAGAACTAGAAGATGATGAGTGTAAACATTTTTCTTTTCTTTTAAAGAGGACGATTTCTTTTGTTTGGAGCACAAGATCATCTTTCTGTAAGCAAATGGACTGTACAAGCCAATTCAAAGATCTCCAAAGTTCTTCAAGAAAGCGAAGACTTTCCACCACTTTTCCATAGTGATGTGTTTTTGGGTCTTATTGATGGATAACGCAACAGCTTAATGGCACCTTTGATGAGGTAAACACAGATTTATTTGCACACCATCATTAACCCCACCGATTGACTATTCGCTTCTTATGACAAATCAATTTTGCTCCATATGTATTACTTTGTGGAACGCTTGAAAGCGGACTTGGTGTCTTTTTTCTTTAAACTCACAAACTTTGTTAGTCCTGTGCACACAGATAACAGATTCAGAAAAATTGAACGAGCCTTGCCTTATGTTTGTTGAAAGAGACTTACGTGGGTCTCAAGTTTTTCTACTGCAATTCTATTTTAGCTCTATACACTCCGATATTGAAACCTATGCCTACTTCTATTTGTGAAACTACATGCATGTAAATAGGGTACATTAACATTTACTAGTGAGCGCATACTCCCAATGAAACTGGCGGACGTATATATGGAGCGTACAATTAGGTAGTAGTTTAATTAACCTTTGCCAGCAATATTACATGGAACTGAACTCAAGTAGGTTTATGTTGCAAACTAATCTCAATCCATACTATAGTTCATGCGTCCCATGAACACCATACATATTATTATAGCATAACTTAGCCCACAATATTACATGGAACTGAACTCAAATAAGTTCATGTTACTATTAATTTCAAACAGCACATGTAATAAAACATGCACTGCGTGTATACATGGAGCTTGTCCATGCATATGATCACACATAAAGGTAAGCGACACAATACACTACATAATACTATACGTAAATGTTATATCAGCTAGCATGCATGCACTCCTAGTACGGTGATATACATCCGCAAGAATTAAGCTGGATATACTGAATCATCATGCGAGTAATTGTTGTGTGCCGATCGCCTTCCACGGTAGCCGATCATGGCTGCTTCTTTGTTGGCGGGTTGTTGGGGCTGTTCGAACGCCCGGAAGGTCCAGGTTTGGAGCCTCTGGACACCGTGAACCTGTCAGCAGCGCTCCTCGTGGTCGACCATGGCGACACCGCCAGCTGCCAGCCGCTGCGTTCACCGAGCAAGGCCTCCGTGCCTGCACCACGGAGCCGTACCGGCCTCGCCCCCACAGCAGCAAGGGAATCTCCGCTCGACATAATCAGAAGAATTGTTAGTCAGGGACTAGAGAGGGACTCGAGAGAGTTTTTTGTGCTTCGTGCTGCCTGCAGCGTTTTCTGTCTTCCTTCTTATTAACAGCAACCAAAACAACGGAAACAACGAAAGGAGGAGATCGTGCCCGAGCTATCCGGCCGTGCCATCCCACGACCAACTCACCACGCCCTCGATGCCACCATGCACGTTTGATTCGTGCCATCCCACGAAACGCGCATGGATACCTAAACTACCTATCTGCTACTGAAAGTTCGGTCAAGGCACAAACAGGCTCATGCACTTGCCGTTTTATTTGCTAAGCCTGAAACTGAAACTGAAATACTAACAGGCGACAGGATTACAAAGTCAACAATTCTCCCCTTAATCCTGGCGCCCTGAACAGACCTCCATGACACCGAGCTTGAGTCTCATCTCCAGGAACTTGACACGGCCCAGTGACTTGGTTAAAACATCGGCAAGCTGGCCATCTGTGCTGATGTGCTCGATGTCCACCCTGCCCTCCTCAATGCATTCACTAATGAAGTGAAAACGAAGATCAATATGCTTACTCCGCTCGTGGTGCACTGGGTTTTTGGCCAGCTCGATTGCAGATCTGTTGTCCATGAAAAGTTTCACAACTGCAGGTGGCTGTCCAAGCAACTCACCCAGCAATCGGCTTAGCCAGACTGCCTGACAGGCAGCGTTGCAGGCTGCGATATACTCTGCCTCGCATGACGAGAGAGCAACCACAGCTTGTTTATGTGAAGTCCATGTGATGATGCTGGAGTCGAGGAAGAAAGCTACCCCAGTGGTGCTCTTCCTGTCGTCGACGTCCCCGGCTAGATCACTGTCGCTGAAACCCACCAGTTTGGGCTCGCCACCAGAGCTCTCTTTGTATCTGCAGCCGTACCCAGTTGTGCCCCTGATGTAGCGCAGAATCTGCCTCACTGCCGCCCAATGCGACGCCGTGGGTGCCTGCATATACCTGCTCACCATCCCGACTGCGTGGGTGATGTCAGGACGAGTGTTACACAGGTAACGCAAACTTCCGACGATGCTCCGATAGCCCGTGGCATCCACCACATCGCCAGCTTCCCCCTTGCGCAGCTTGAGTCGATTCTCCATTGGCGTGTGGTAGGGATTGCACTCCTTCAGCCCTGCCGCCTCCAAGATCTTGCGGGCGTACGCGCTCTGACAGATGGTTATCGCGCCCGCCTCCTGTTTGACCTCGACTCCCAGGTAGTAACTTAGGAGTCCGAGATCGCTCATAGCAAACAGACTATGCATCTGCTGTTTGAATGCAGCGATGTC
>NC_041387.1:63278936-63289093 GCF_002162155.2 Triticum dicoccoides | reverse complement strand
CCGTACGTGTGTTGAACGCGGAGGTGTCGTCCGTTCGGCGCTGGTCATCGGTGATTTGGATCACGTCGAGTACGACTACATCATCACCGTTCTTTTGAACGCTTCCGCTCGCGATCTACAAAGGTATGTAGATGCATCTAATCACTCGTTGCTAGATGAACTCCTAGATGATCTTGGTGAAACGAGTAGGAAATTTTTTGTTTTCTGCAACGTTCACCAACAGTGGCATCATGAGCTAGGTCTATGCGTAGTTCTTCTTGCGCGAGTAGAACACAATTTGTTGTGGGCGTAGATTTGTCAACTTTCTTGCCGTTACTAGTCCTTTCTTGCTTCAGCGGTATTGTGGGATGAAGCGGCCCGGACCAACCTTACACGTACGCTTACGTGAGACCGGTTCCACCGACTAACATGCACTAGTTGCATAAGGTGGCTGGCGGGTGTCTGTCTCTCCCACTTTAGTTGGGGCGGAATCGATGAACAGGGTCCTTATGAAGGGTAAATAGAAGTTGACAAATCACGTTGTGGCTTTAACGTAGGTAAGAAGACTTTCTTGCTAGAACCCTAATTCAGCCACGTAAAACTTGCAACAACAATTAGAGGACGTCTAACTTGTTTTTGCAGCAAGTGGTTTGTGATATGATATGGCCAAAGTTGTGATGAATGATGAATGATCTATATGTGATGTATGAGATGTTCATGCTATTGTAATAGGATTCACGACTTGCATGTCGATGAGTATGACAAACGGCAGGAGCCATAGGAGTTGTCTTTATTCTTTTAATGACCTGCGTGTCATCGAGAAACGCCATGTAAATTACTTTACTTTATTGCTAAACGCGTTAGCCATAGTAGTAGAAGTAATAGTTGGCGAGCAACTTCATGGAGACACGATGATGGAGATCATGATGATGGAGATCATGGTGTCAAGCCGGTGACAAGATGATCATGGAGCCCCAAGATGGAGATCAAAGGAGCTATGTGATATTGGCCATATCATGTCACGTTTATTATTTGATTGCATGTGATGTTTATCATGTTTTGCATCTTGTTTACTTAGAACGACGGTAGTAAATAAGATGATCCCTCACAATAAATTCAAGAAGTGTTCCCCCTAACTGTGCACCGTTGCGACAGTTCGCTGTTTCAAAACACCACGTGATGATCGGGTGTTTTATTCAGACGTTCACATACAACGGGTGTAAGACATATTTACACATGCAAACACTTAGGTTGACTTGACGAGCCTAGCATGTACAGACATGGCCTCGGAACACAGAAGACCGAAAGGTCGAGCATGAGTCGTATAGAAGATACGATCAACATGAAGATGTTCACCGATGTTGACTAGTCCGTCTCACGTGATGATCGGACACGGTCTAGTTTAACTCGGATCATGTAATACTTAGATGACTAGAGGGATGTCTAATCTAAGTGGGAGTTCACTAATAATTTGATTAGTTGAACTTAATTATCATGAACTTAGTCTAAAATCTTTGCAATATGTCTTGTAGATCAAATGGCCAACGTAGTCCTCAACTTCAACGCGTTCCTAGAGAAAATTAAGCTGAAAGACGATGGCAGCAACTATACGGACTGGGTCCGGAACCTGAGGATCATCCTCATAGCTGCCAAGAAAGATTATGTCCTACAAGCACCGCTTGGTGACGCACCCGTTCTCCCTGCAGAACAAGATGTTATGAACGCTTGGCAGGCACGTTTCGATGACTACTCCCTCGTTCAGTGCGGCATGCTTTACAGCCTAGAGCCGGGGCTCCAAAAGCGTTTTGAGAGACATGGAGCATATGAGATGTTCGAAGAGCTGAAAATGGTTTTCCAAGCTCATGCCCGGGTCGAGAGATATGAAGTCTCCGACAAATTCTTCAGCTGTAAGATGGAGGAAAACAGTTCTGTCAGTGAGCACATACTCACTATGTCTGGGTTGCATAACCGCTTGACTCAGCTGGGAGTTAATCTCCCGGATGATGCCGTCATTGACAGAATCCTCCAGTCGCTTCCACCAAGCTACAAGAGCTTTGTGATGAACTTCAATATGCAGGGGATGGAAAAGACCATTCCTGAGGTATTTGCTATGCTGAAATCAGCAGAGGTAGAAGTCGGGAAGGAACATCAAGTGTTGATGGTCAATAAAACCACTAAGTTCAAGAAAGGCAAGGGTAAAAAGAACTTCAAGAAGGACGGCAAGGAGGTTTCCGCGCCCGGCAAGCAAGCTGCCGGGAAGAAGCCAAAGAATGAACCCAAGCCCGAGACTGAGTGCTTTTATTGCAAGGGAAGCGGTCACTGGAAGCGGAACTGCCCTAAGTACTTAGCGGATAAGAAGGCCGGCAAAACGAAAGGTATATGTGATATACATGTAATTGATGTGTACCTTACTAGTGCCCGTAGTGGCTCCTGGGTATTTGATACCGGTGCAGTTGCTCACATTTGTAACTCAAAGCAGGGGCTGCGGAATAAGCGGAAACTGGCAAAGGACGAGGTGACGATGCGCGTCGGGAATGGTTCCAAGGTCAATGTGATCGCCGTCGGCACGCTACCTCTGCATCTCCCTTCGGGATTAGTTTTAAACCTCAATAATTGTTATTTAGTGCCAGCTTTGAGCATGAACATTGTATCGGGATCTCGTTTAATTCGAGATGGCTACTCTTTTAAATCTGAGAATAATGGTTGTTCCATTTTTATGAGAGATATGTTTTATGGTCATGCTCCTATGGTGAATGGTTTATTCTTTATGAATCTCGAACGTGATGCTACACATGTTCATAATGTGAGTACCAAAAGAAGTAAGGTTGATAATGATAGTCCCACATACTTGTGGCACTGCCGCCTTGGTCACATAGGTGTCAAACGCATGAAGAAGCTCCATGCTGATGGACTTTTAGAGTCTCTTGATTATGAATCATTTGACACGTGCGAACCATGCCTTATGGGTAAAATGACCAAGACTCCGTTCTCAGGAACAATGGAGCGAGCAACCGACTTATTGGAAATCATACATACTGATGTGTGCGGTCCGATGAGTGTTGAGGATCGCGGTGGCTATCGTTATGTTCTCACTCTCACTGATGATTTAAGTAGGTATGGGTATATCTACTTAATGAAACACAAGTCTGAAACCTTTGAAAAGTTCAAGGAATTTCAGAGTGAGGTTGAAAATCAACGTGACAGGAAAATCAAGTTTCTACGATCAGATCGTGGAGGAGAATACTTGAGTCACGAGTTTGGGGCACACTTAAGAAAATGTGGAATAGTTTCACAACTCACGCCGCCTGGAACACCTCAGCGTAATGGTGTGTCCGAACGTCGTAATCGCACTCTGTTAGATATGGTGCGATCTATGATGTCTCTTACCGATTTACCGCTTTCTTTTTGGGGCTATGCTTTAGAGACTGCCGCATTCACTTTAAATAGGGCTCCGTCGAAATCCGTTGAGACGACACCGTATGAATTATGGTTTGGGAAGAAACCTAAGCTATCGTTTCTAAAAGTTTGGGGATGCGATGCTTATGTCAAGAAACTTCAACCTGAAAAGCTCGAACCCAAGTCGGAAAAATGCGTCTTCATAGGATACCCAAAAGAAACTATTGGGTACACCTTCTACCTCAGATCCGAAGGCAAGATCTTTGTTGCCAAGAATGGGTCCTTTCTGGAGAAAGAGTTTCTCTCGAAAGAAGTAAGTGGGAGGAAAGTAGAGCTTGATGAAGTATTACCTCTTGAACCGGAAAATGGTGCAACTCAAGAAAATGTTCCTGAGGTGCCTGCACCGACTAGAGAGGAAGTTAATGACAATGATCAAGATACTTCTGATCAAGCCCCTACTGAAATTCGAAGGTCCACAAGGACACGTTCCGCACCAGAGTGGTACGGCAACCCTGTCTTGGAAATCATGCTGTTAGACAATGGTGAACCTTCGAACTATGAAGAAGCGATGGCGGGACCGGATTCCGACAAATGGCTGGAAGCCATGAAATCCGAGATAGGATCCATGTATGAAAACAAAGTATGGACTTTGACTGACTTGCCCGTAGAGCGGCGAGCCATAGAAAATAAATGGATCTTTAAGAGGAAGACAGACGCGGATGGTAATGTGACCATCTATAAAGCTCGGCTTGTCGCTAAGGGTTATCGACAAGTTCAAGGGGTTGACTACGATGAGACTTTCTCACCGGTAGCGAAGCTGAAGTCCGTCCGAATCATGTTAGCAATTGCCGCATTCTATGATTACGAAATATGGCAAATGGACGTCAAAACGGCATTCCTTAATGGTTTCCTTAAGGAAGAATTGTATATGATGCAGCCGGAAGGTTTTGTCGATCCTAAGAATGCTGACAAAGTGTGCAAGCTCCAACGCTCGATTTATGGGCTGGTGCAAGCATCTCGGAGTTGGAACATTCGCTTTGATGAGATGATCAAAGCGTTTGGGTTTACACAGACTTATGGAGAAGCCTGCGTTTACAAGAAAGTGAGTGGGAGCTCTGTAGCATTTCTCATATTATATGTAGATGACATACTTTTGATGGGAAATGATATATAACTCTTGGACAGCATCAAGGCCTACTTGAATAAAAGTTTTTCAATGAAGGACCTTGGAGAAGCTGCTTATATATTAGGCATCAAAATCTATAGAGATAGATCGAGACGCCTCATAGGTCTTTCACAAAGCACATACCTTGATAAGATATTGAAGAAGTTCAATATGGATCAATCCAAGAAGGGGTTCTTGCCTGTGTTGCAAGGTATGAAATTGAGCTCAGCTCAATGTCCGACCACGGCAGAAGATATAGAAGAGATGAGCGTCATCCCCTATGCCTCAGCCATAGGTTCTATTATGTATGCCATGCTGTGTACCAGACCTGATGTAAACCTTGCCGTAAGTTTGGTAGGAAGGTACCAAAGTAATCCCGGCAAGGAACACTGGACAGCGGTCAAGAATATCCTGAAGTACCTGAAAAGGACTAAGGAAATGTTTCTCGTTTACGGAGGTGACGAAGAGCTCGTCGTAAAGGGTTACGTCGACGCTAGCTTCGACACAGATCTGGATGACTCTAAGTCACAAACCGGATACGTGTATATTTTGAATGGTGGGGCAGTAAGCTGGTGCAGTTGCAAGCAAAGCGTCGTGGCGGGATCTACATGTGAAGCGGAGTACATGGCAGCCTCGGAGGCAGCACATGAAGCAATATGGGTGAAGGAGTTCATCACCGACCTAGGAGTCATACCCAATGCGTCGGGGCCGATCAAGCTCTTCTGTGATAACACTGGAGCTATTGCACTTGCCGAGGAGCCCAGGTTTCACAAGAAGACAAGGCACATCAAGCGTCGCTTCAACTCCATTCGTGAAAATGTTCAAGATGGAGACATAGAGATTTGTAAAGTACATACGGACCTGAATGTAGCAGATCCGTTGACTAAACCTCTCCCAAGAGCAAAACATGATCAACACCAGAATTCCATGGGTGTTCGATTCATCACAATGTAACTAGATTATTGACTCTAGTGCAAGTGGGAGACTGTTGGAAATATGCCCTAGAGGCAATAATAAAAGCATTATTATTATATTTCCTTGTTCATGATAATTGTCTTTATTCATGCTATAATTGTGTTATCCGGAAATCGTAATACATGTGTGAATAACAGACACCGACATGTCCCTAGTGAGCCTCTAGTTGACTAGCTCGTTGATCAACAGATAGTCATGGTTTCCTGACTATGAACACTGGATGTCATTGATAACGAGATCACATCATTAGGAGAATGATGTGATGGACAAGACCCAATCCTAAACATAGCACAAGATCGTATAGTTCGTTTGCTAGAGTTTTCCAATGTCAAGTATCTTTTCCTTAGACCATGAGATCGTGTAACTCCCGGATACCGTAGGAGTGCTTTGGGTATGCCAAACGTCACAACGTAACTGGGTGACTATAAAGGTAGACTACGGATATCTCCGAAAGTGTCTGTTGGGTGACATGGATCAAGACTGGGATTTGTCACTCCGTATGACGGAGAGGTATCACTGGGCCCACTCGGTAATGCATCATCATAATGAGCTCAGAGTGACCAAGTGTCTGGTCACGGGATCATGCATTACGGTACGAGTAAAGTGACTTGCCGGTAACGAGATTGAACGAGGTATTGGGATACCGACGATCGAATCTCGGGCAAGTAACATATCGATAGACAAAGGGAATAGCGTACGGGATTGATTGAATCCTCGACATCGTGGTTCATCCGATGAGATCATCGTGGAGCATGTGGGAGCCAACATGGGTATCCAGATCCCGCTGTTGGTTATTGACCGGAGAGTCGTCTCGGTCATGTCTGCTTGTCTCCCGAACCCGTAGGGTCTACACACTTAAGGTTCAGTTACGCTAGGGTTGTAGGGATATGTATATGCAGTAACCCGAATGTTGTTCGGAGTCCCGGATGAGATCCCGGACGTCACGAGGAGTTCCGGAATGGTCCGGAGGTAAAGATTTATATATGGGAAGTCCTATTTCGGGCAACGGGACAAGTTTCGGGGTTATCGGTATTGTACCGGGACCACCGGAAGGGTCCCGGGGGTCCACCGGGTGGGTCCACCTGTCCCGGGGGGGCACATGGGCTGTAGGGGGTGCGCCTTGGCCTACATGGGCCAAGGGCACCAGCCCCACATAGGCCCATGCGCCTAGGGTTTGAGGGGGAAAGAGTCCTAGGAGGGGAAGGCACCTCCTAGGTGCCTTGGGGGGGAGGGAAACCCCCCTTGGCCGCCGCACCCCCTAGGAGATTGGATCTCCTAGGGCCGGCCACCCCCCCTTGGCCCTCCTATATATAGTGGGGGAGAGGAGGGACTTCATACCTGAACGCCTTGGCCTTTGGTTGCCTCCTTCTCCCTCCCCAACACCTCCTCCACCTCCATAGTGCTTAGCGAAGCTCTGCCGGAGTACTGCAGCTCCATCACCACCACGCCGTCGTGCTGCTGTTGGTGCCATCTCCCTCAACCTCTCCTCCCTCCCTTGCTAGATCAAGAAGGAGGAGACGTGGCTGTTCCGTACGTGTGTTGAATGCGGAGGTGCCGTCCGTTCGGCGCTGGTCATCGGTGATTTGGATCACGTCGAGTACGACTACATCATCACCGTTCTTTTGAACGCTTCCGCTCGCGATCTACAAAGGTATGTAGATGCATCTAATCACTCGTTGCTAGATGAACTCCTAGATGATCTTGGTGAAACGAGTAGGAAAATTTTTGTTTTCTGCAACGTTCACCAACAACGTGCTCCTCAATCGTAGGGATTAGGAACATATGGATTAGCACGATCCCGAAATTGTGTAACAGAACGGCAATTACTCCCGTGATCGACGTGCGTGTGATCGACATGCATGGAAAGTGCATCGTTGTGGGCTCCACAATATGGATCCGACACTTATTTGCGGTCTGGGCCGGCCCACCTACCTGCATTGTTTCTTCCCTCAAAATAAATATCATTGGTTCATCCCTAAAAAAACTCTTTGTGACACGTATTAGTTATTGTATACTTGTATATGTTCAACAATATTTATAGTATCTCTATCATTTCTACAATATTATACATGCATCGAGTGTCGGAAATGAACGATACTTGTCATGCATGCATGCCATGGTCATCGTAGGTTACGGCTTAAGTTTGGGATCATTTCGTGAGATCGTAAAGAAGAATAGATATAGGGTATCAAACCTATAGAGTTTTTGCTTCAAAGGTACTTCGATCGAGATATTGGACATAGAATGCCACTCTTTAAAAAGGAAAAAAAGGTTACGCATAAACCACTTTCAGACCTGCCCTCCGGTAGACCCGAATGGTCCTGCTTGTACATGATGCATGTGGAAGCATGCATGAGATGACCCCAACTTTTGGGAGCATGTGGGCTTGGCCAATGTGGTCCCCCAGGCAAGGTGTGCACGAATTCGGACACAAAACGCACGTTGCGTCACGTGGGGGCAGTGTTGTAGGGTTTTGTCGCCAGAAAACCCTAGAAATTGCATTGAGTGTCGCATATGAACGATACTTGTCACGCATGCAAGCCATGGTCATCGTAGGGTATGCATGAAGTTTGGGATCATTTGGTGGGACCGTCAACGAAAACCAATTTCAGACCTGACCTTCGGCAGACCCGAATGGTCCTGCTTGTACATGGTGCATGTGGAAGCATGCATGAGATGACCCCAACTTTTGGGAGCTTGTGGGCTTGGCCAATGTGGTCCCCCAGGCAAGGTGTGCACGAATTCGGACACAAAACGCACGTTGCGCCACGTGGGGGTAGTGTTGTAGGGTTTTGTAGTCGGAAAACCCTAGAAAATGCATCGAGTGTCACAAATGAACGATACTTGTCACGCACGCATGCATGCCATGGTCATCGTAGGGTATGCATGAAGTTTGGGACCATTTGGTGGGACCGTCAAGGAAAACCAATTTCAGACCTGATCTCCGGCAGACCCGAATGGTCCTGCTTGTACATAGTGCATGTGGGGGCATGCATGAGATGACCCCAACTTTTGGGAGCATGTGAGCATGGCCAAATTGCCTCCCCCGGGCAAGGTGTGCACGAGTTCAAACACAAAACACACGTTGCGTCACGTGGGGGCAGTGTTGTAGGGTTTTGTCGCCAGAAAAACCCTAGAAAAAGCATCGAGTTTTGGAAATGAACGATACTCGTCATGCATGCTTGCCATGGTCATCCTAGGGTGTGCATACAGTTTGGTCTGAATTGGTGAGACCGAGAAGATAAACCTGCTCCTGGTACATGGTGCATGTGGAGGTATGCATGCGACTGTCCCAACTACATTTGATTTAATAATATTTCAAGTATCAAACAGAAAATAAAATTTATAATTTGGAATGAAGAATTGAAATAATGAAGAAGTGCAATAGAACATAACATATTATCTTACATTTTGGAAATATTTCGAATATAAAGAAGAGAACAAATATTAGAATGAAGAAGTGAAGTAAAACAGAACATTTTATCTTACAAACTAAAAATATTTCAAAAATAATAAAGATGAGAAATATTAGAATTGACAATTAAAATAGAACACACCATTTTAGTTTATATTTCGTAAATATTATCAATATACAAAAGAGAACGAACAAATGAAATAAAACACAACAGAATTTGGCTTATTTTTTAAATTTTAGTAAACACTTTTACAAATAATATAGAAAAAAGAGATTTGATTTTAAATATTAGAAATATAAACAAGAAAAGAAACAAAGGAAATAGAAAACATATCAGCGCACGGGTAAGGCTGCCCTGGGCCAGCCCGCCCGAATTGGGCCCAAGGCGGAGCCGCACAGGGCACATCGCAACGCATAGCCGTTGGGTGGTGGGAGTTTAGTCCCACCTCGCCAAGCGAGAAAGTGCCGCACCGGTTTATATACCCGGCTGCGACTCCCCTCACAAGCTCCTATCAATTGCAGGCAGTACATTACCTAACTCTCGTACCCTCTGCCCCGTGGGGCCTACTAGTAGCAGAGATATTCTGCACCACGTGCCTGCATCCTGGCCCATGCACAGCAGGGTTCCTAGTCGTATGCAGGCCGTGGAGTATGAATTCTCCTGCTCTTGTAGGTGGGCACTTTTTTGGCATATTGCCATGTGTATTGATCTTCAAATCACACACTAAATTATACACATGCTCACTTGCATTCAATACACAATTTTTTTTGTAATACATGACAAGTTAATGTTTTGACCTTCAAGTCATCTAATAAATTTTTTTGAAATTGTTTGAATTTTTTATTAATTTATAATGCCTTCTAGACTGATTGGTCAAAACATCGGTCTATACCTCAGGGGGGATTGTAAAAAATTCTTTTTCCAAAAACTGGCTTAAGTTAGACCAAATGGCCCCTCCGGAATGCGGTCATTTTTTCGACCACCTCCAAATGACCTCAACTTTGGCACACATGATCTATTGCACAAACAAAGGTGGGTTCCAAAGGTTTTATATTTTTTTGAATTTTTTATTAATTTGTAATGCCCTCTAGAATGATTGGTTAAAACATCGGTCTATACCTCAGGGGGGCATTTTAAAATTTTGTTTTTCCAAATTTTCTTTCATAGCCATGATTGGCACATGTGGGTCACCATGTTCAAGAAAGTTTGTGTGATTTGGAGGTGGT
>NC_041387.1:63277805-63278194 GCF_002162155.2 Triticum dicoccoides | reverse complement strand
CTCTAGACTGACCGGTCAAAACATCTTTCTATACCTCAGGGGGGAATTGTAAATAATTCTTTTTCCAAATTTTCTTTCATAGCCATGATTGGCACATGTGGGTCACCATGTTCAAGAAAGTTTGTGTGATTTGGAGGTGGTTGAAAAATCACATTTTTTCAAAAACTGGCTTAAGTTAGACCAAATGGCCCGTCCGTAATGCGGTCATTTTTTCGACCACCTCAAAATGACCTCAACTTTGGCACACATGATCTATTGCACAAACAAAGGTGGGGTCCAAAGTTTTTATATTTTTCTGAATTTTTTATTAATTTATAATGCCCTCTAGACTGATCGGTCAAAACATCGGTCTATACCTCAGGGGGGGGGCATTGTAAATAATTCTTTTT
>NC_041387.1:63263227-63277760 GCF_002162155.2 Triticum dicoccoides | reverse complement strand
GGAATGCGGTCATTTTTTCGACCACCTCCAAATGACCTCAACTTTTGCACACATGATCTATTGCACAAACAAAGGTGGGTTCCAAAGGTTTTATATTTTTTTTGAATTTTTTATTAATTTATAATGCCCTCTAGACTGACTGGTCAAAACATCAGTCTATACCTCAGGGGGGCATTGTAAAAAATTCTTTTTCCAAATTTTCTTTC
The DNA here is from genome assembly GCF_002162155.2 of Triticum dicoccoides. Classification (NCBI taxonomy): domain Eukaryota; kingdom Viridiplantae; phylum Streptophyta; class Magnoliopsida; order Poales; family Poaceae; genus Triticum; species Triticum dicoccoides. Next base: position 63,277,554 of record NC_041387.1, on the reverse strand, counting down.
ATAGCCATGATTGGCACATGTGGGTCACCATATTCAAGAAAGTTTGTGTGATTTGGAGGTGGTGGGAAAAATCACATTTTTTCAAGAACATTTGGGTCACAATTTTTGAATTTTATGAAATTAAGGAATATGTGCTCAGTTATTGGAATATTTGATCATATGGTGGAGTATTTGCTATTTTTGCTTACTCAAATGAAGGAAAGATGTCATATGTGTCGACGAACAATTTCCACTTACTGCACTAAAAAACATTAATTTACTTAACCCAAAGTTTTACATTTGGTCAATTTTGCTTATGGGCGGAGCATGTTGCACATGGCCACAGCCTGGGAATTTATTGCACCATTGCCACAGCATGTTCCACATGGCCGCAGCATGGGAAGTGTTTGCAGCATGCCTGATCAGTGAAGCAACACTGATGCGGCATGTCTGATCATTGCAGCAGCTAAATTGAAGCAAATCATACATCTAAGGAACCATAATGGCAAATTTAAGGGACACAAATATAGATAGAAATATATACTACTGCCATAGATAGCAGCATGCACACAGCACACTTGCTGATGCAGACCACTACCATATTAGATATGTTTCGACCGCACATCACAGTACTGCACTTAGATAAAGTTCATACTAAATTACCACCACAAGTTTCCACCATCAGAATACCACACAAAGTTCACCAAAAGGACCGAGCCTTCCTACATCATTCGACAACGAGGGTCTAGGGCAACTACACGTCAGGGTTTCAGGACCTTGTGGAGGGCAGAATGCTGAGCCCTGATCTTGTAGTCATGACTGGTGATGGATGTAGCCCGACAATGCTCCATCAGATGCTCTAGCAACCCAGACCTAGGCTTGGGCCTGCTGCAGTAGGGGCACCGGTACTTGTCAGACCTCCAATTGTAGTACCTAGCAGCTCCTTGGGCCCTGATCTTCAGCACCTCCTTCTCTTCAAAGGACTCGACATTCCCCTCGACCACATCATCTCCAGATTGATACTGCACACATTAATGACTGACATTAATACATTATGCATTCAAATACTATAAACATCTAACACTAAGTCAATGCACAAATAACATTTCAGCTAGGCCTTACCTCGTACGGCTCATCCTCATCACTGTCATAAGGGTAGTAGCTAGATGAGTCCCACTTCCTCTTCTGGCCAACAAGATCCTCCTTCTGCTATATTGTCAACCAAGCAAGTCATTTACAAGGAATATAATTGCACTTCAAATAATGTCATGCCAAACAAGTTGATTTTGCATAATGATGGAAAGCTCCTAACTATATTTCATACACTATATATGAAGCTATATACATACTAAACAATTAGCTTATGAAAATACAAGTTCATTCATATGGACATAGAATTTCAGTTTTTGCTTTTGAACATGCATATGAAGGTATAAATGAATATCATTCCTCTCTTATTAACCCATGATATAGCAGTTTTTGACAGACAATGCAAATAGGACCTTTATATATAACTTCACAAACATGTCAGGTTTTTATTTCATTTGTAAATCTTAATAAATATTTAGTTCAGAGCAGTTCTCAATGATCACTCATAAGTCAGAATAAGTGAAATGGTGAAGCCTAACTCCTACATCTAATTAAAATACCTTAACTCCAGCATCTAATTAAAAAACACTAACTCCTAGATCCACTGGAACATTGAATCACAAAATTTACGTACATATATCATTGGATATAAATGAATCCACTACAAATAACACTAACTAATACATCTAATTAAAATATCATAACTCTTACTTCTACTACATCATTCAGTCACACCATTTAATTACATTTATCTCTGCCTATAAATGAATCCAATACAATAGAAACCTAACTAAACATCTAATTAAGAAACACTAACTAGTACATCTACTACATCATTCAATCACAGAATCTATATAACTGTCTATAAATGAATAATACAAATAACCCTAAACTAACCAACTAATTAAAAAACATAACTACTACATCTACTGGATTATTCAATCATACATCCTACATATAACTGGCTATAAATGAATCCAATACAAGAAAACCCTAAGTAAACATCTAATTAAAAAACCCTAACTACTACATCTACTAGATGATTCAATCACAGATTCTGTATATATCTGTCTATAATTGAATCCAATACAAATAAACCTTAAAAACCATAACTACTACATCTACTGGATGTGATTCAATCACAAATTCTACTAATCAGTGGCTCTAATTGAATCCAGTATAAAAAATTCCCAACTAAACATGTAATTAAAAAACCCTAACTACTACATCTACTGGATGTGATTTATTCACACATTCTACATATCAGAGGCTATAAATGAATCCAATACAAATAAACCCTAACTAAACATCTAATTAAGAAACCCTAACTAGTACATCTACTGGATGTGATTCAATCACAGATACAACATATCTGTGGCTCTAATTGAATCCAATACAAAAAATCCCCAACTTAACATCTCATTAAAAAACCCTAACTACTTGATCTACACAATGTTCAATCACAGAATCAACTAAACATCTAATTAAGAAACCCTAGCTAGTACATCTACTGGATGTGATTCAATCACAGATACAACATATCTGTGGCTCTAATTGAATCCAATACAAAAAATCCCCAACTTAACATCTCGTTAAAAAACCCTAACTACTTGGTCTACTGGATGATTCGATCATAGAATCAACTAAACATCTAATTAAGAAACCCTAACTAGTACATCTACTGCATGTGATTCAATCACAGATACAACATATCTGTGGCTCTAATTGAATCTAATACAAAAAATCCCCAACTTAACATCTCATTAAAAAACCCTAACTACTTGATCTACTGGATGATTCAATCATAGAATCGAAACTTAACCTTCACTATAAATCAATCAAACATCTATAAACCCTAACTATCAGAAGGGGATGCAGCAACTAGCAACTACAAAAAACACTAACACCCAAAACTACTGCTTAACGGGGGTAACAGCAACGGAGGGGACTGCTGGCAAGGATTACCTGCAGGTCCACGTGCTCGCCGCCGGCCTCCGCAGGTCCATCAGATGGGCCGCTCGACGCCGTCACGCCAAGCACCGGCACGACTGAGTCCGCCATGGCGGAGTCCGCCACGGCCACCTTCTTCTCCTCCAGATCCGCCGCCGCAGCGACCGATCCAGCATGTGGGGATGCAGCAGCTCCTGCACCCGCGCCGCCGACGAGGGTCTGCACGGCATCTGCCACGGTCTCCGTGCCCGTCTTCTGCAGATCTCCGCCCGCGACGGCGGCTTCGCGACGGCCTTGCTCCATCCGAGCCAGAAGCAAGCAGGAGAAGAGAGGGAGGCGGCGGTGGTGAGCGAGCAGGTGGGGTGGCCGGTGAGGGAGACGATGAGGCAGAGCAGAGAGGAGGGAGAGGGAGGCGATTTGGGGAAATGGGGTGGGCGATGCGGCCGATGCCCGTTCCCCTCCTCTTATACTAGGGGGCTTTTTCTGGAAACTACCCACGAACACGTGCACGTGCACGACCGCGGGGAAACGCAACCGCCAGCGTATAATACACGTACACGCCCGGCGTACAATAGTACACGGGCCGGCGCGGGCTCATACAGGGCTCTACGACTGGTCTATGCGCGCTATACACCCACCTGAAATGACCATCGTGCCCCTCATTACGAACCGCCATCGACGCATCTGGACCGTCCTTGTGTTTTTCTCACTCGCGTTCAGCCCAGGGGGGAGCACCGGAGCAGAAACGCAGCTGCATACATCCTGGTATAAAGCAGAGACCAACGCCTATGATTGAAAATCCGGTCGTTTCTGGCATGCCAAAGGGTGACCATAGCAACAGCAATCAGAACATGGAGTTTACGTGAAGCTGGCAAGCGCAAGTGAGCCTGATATACGAATGCCAAAAAATCCACAGAGCTAAGAGCATCCTCAAGAAGGCCAAATCTCTCCCACAAGGCAGAAGCAGAAGCACATCTTAAGGCTATATGGCTGAAAGACTCGATAGCTGGGCATATGTCACTGAAAGCATGCGGGGCAATAGAAGTCCACTGTTTTTTAGCCATGTTATCCTGTGTATTCAGACGGCCCCAGTAGGCCAACCATATAAAAATTCGGTGCTTCAAGGGGATGATTGGATCCCAAACCCATTGTTGAAAGCAGCAGGAGACACCTCTGAAAGTCAGCAAGCGATAGAAGAAAGCAGTGGACATTTGCTTGGCATATATATACGATATGCGGTGATCCTGGTCCGAGGAGGAGGGCTGGATATTGAGCAGGATACACATAAGATCAGCCAACTCTCTAGCAGCCGTTTGGGAAAGATTTGGGTGTAACTGGATGACCCACCCGTGATCAGAGAGCTGAGAAGCAACACTGCATCACGCCTTGGGTAATTAAAGTGGCTGAGATCAGAGAGCTGAGAATCTTGATACTTCGCTCGCTTGGGTAATTAAAGTGGCTCCCATGTGCTAAATATAAGGTAGGAGTCTGTGCTTGTATGACAACGACCACTTGGTTAGTCCATGCATCGATGCATGCACACGTGAGGCGCGAGTAGAATTGTTAATCATTTTAGCATCTTGAACTTAGAATCTCTAATAATAATAATCAAGGAATGTTTCTGTGCTTGTCCATCGGCCGACCAAATTAGCTCCGATACACTGCTCCAACGTCGATTCCTAAATCTATCACATCCGTCCGGACCGCACTGTCCGGCAGGGAAAGTCATCCAACGCGGTCCTGTATCGATACACGGCGCAGTCCTGACGTATTTTCTCTCACAAACCGAGGGGGTACGGGAGTCCGGACCATCCCACGCCCGCTTCTGACTGTCCTGGCCCACCCAAAACCCCTCCCCCTCCCGCACGCTTCCCGCCCAGCGCCAGCTGTCTGCACTGCCGTTGTAGAGCGCGCCGCTCCACACTGAAGGCGGCTCAGGGCGGACGCGACCTCTCACTGCATTCGTCATTGAAGCCGCGCGTCGGTCGAGGGCGCCGCTCGCTGCACGCCCAGCTGAACACGTCCTCTTCTCTCTCTCTCTCTCTCTCTCTCTCTCTCTCTCTCTCTCTCTCTCTCTCTCTCTCTTGTATAGTTTTCCACCATCCACCGACTCATCGATCTCCGCCCAATTTAACACGCCTTCTTCACATGCATAGTCTCCCTCTTCCCTCTCTCCTCCAAACAAGAAACCACACTACATATCCGGCCACATGCATGGTCCCCTTCTACTCCACCTCCTCCCAATCAGATTAATTTATGATAACATTAGATGGCTCTCTCCCGGACCATGTCTGGACATAAAAACGGACATTTGTAGTGTCTATTTACGGGTTAGCATTGGAGATGCCCTTACCGCACGCGGTACAGTGCTACTGCTTACGCGAAAATGAATAAGAAAAGTTTTGCACCGAGGATGTTGACTGTTTCTTTTGCTAATTTTCCATGTCTATGCACACGCTCTTTACGAAAGCAATCAAATTCTTTCTTCAATGAGAAAGGGTGAGTGTTTAGGAAACACAGACTTAGAATTGCAACAAATTTGTGCTAGTTTTTAGTGAGATCACTAGTTAGAGGGTACCCCTCGCAACGTTCACTCTCACTCCCCTTCGTGATGACAAATGGCCCACTGGTTGTACGACACTTGTCGCAACTTGGGAGTTTTGTGCTTTTTTCATTCATTCATTTTTTCATGCGCCCAAATCACAAATCGTTTTCTTTGTTGTGTTTCTCGTGTCGAGATCTTCGAAATTAGATCCCATATTAATAGGTTTGGACGAACTATTTTTCCTAAAAGGTCTTGTAAACCCCGGAAATAAAAAAACGAAGGCAAAGGAAATCCAAACTAAAAAAACAAAAACCAGAAAAAAAATCGGAACAAAAACCCCGCAAAAGAAAACGAGAAACCGAAAGCACAACTGTGAAATTATGTTCCCGTGGCCTGGCCCACGAGGCACGGCCCATATGGCCCAAGTCGCGGGTCCCTCACCGTCAGCCCTCCAAGTCCAGCCAACGAAACATCCCTCCCGTCACAGACGCCGCCGCCTCCTGGAAGGTCGCCGCCGTCGACTTCCACCGGATCCCCTTCTGGTGCCGCCGCTCCTGCAGGACTCCTCGCCCCACCGCAACCTAGCGAATCCGCGACCTCTCCCGCCCACCACACCGTCCCAGTAACAGAGAAGGGAAAAGAAGAACACACGTTCTCTTTCCGGCAGGGCTGTTCCTTCCCGATGCTCCGGATCGCCTCTCGCTCGGTGAGACCACAGCTCCTCTCCTATAGCTGACAAATGGTTCAATTTTCCCACGAGTTACCGCTGCACATTTGCGTCCATTTCATGCTCATTCCACCGAATTGCTTTCTCGAAATGTGCTCATAGTCCTGCTCTTTATAGGGTTTGCTTGGTAGCAGCAGATGCTACAGCGCCGCCGCGAAGGGCGGCCTCTCAATCAGTGGCGTCAGTGACATCATTGCCGTCGCCTCGGGGAAAGGCGGCGTCGGCAAGTCCACCACTGCAGGTTCTATTCTGGTATTTTCTTTTTAAAATTATTAGTGCAGAGACTTGTAAGGTACTGTATATTGGAATATGCATTAGGATTATAGAGTTCATATACTTCCTAAAAGGAGAAAAGAAAGCTGTAAATTCGCATGGAAGTAGAATTGATGCGAGACTAAGATATGCCCATTAACTATCATGAAGTAGAATTGATTCTGGTTAAGGCATTCAACTAATTTTCTGTTCTGGAGAGGGATTGGGGCAGCTAGATGCCAATGATGCAGGTGCATAATCTCTCTTTCCTTTTCATGCAAACTGTCATGAACCAAACTTATACTGAATCGAGACGAACAACTTATGATTCTTGTGCAGAAATGGAGAGGCGTATTCGATAAAATGCTCCTTATATCTGGTACTTGTTTTGTTACAGTTAACATCGCTGTAGCACTTGCGAAGGAGTTTAAGCTTAAGGTTGGTTTGCTAGATGCTGACATATATGGACCATCCATTCCCACAATGATGCATCTGCATGAAAAGCCTGAAGTAAGTGAAGGTACTATCAGCTGTACCTCTCTCAACATATGCGGATTTGCCATACAACAATGTTATATTTTTGGCCTGAAAAGTTAAATCTACAATAACTAGCTACCATTTTTGTTATTGTCAGTTATGAGGTTTTCCTGTGGTTCTGGTAATGCTACATATTCTAAGATCCTAACAGATACTCCCTCCGTCCAGAAATACTTGTCATCAAAATGGATAAAAGGGGATGTATCTAGACGTATTTTAGTTCTAGATACATCTCTTTTTATCCATTTTGATGACAAGTATTTTCGGACGGAGGGAGTAGATATTATTGTTTCCCCACATTTTTTATGCATATATATATTTTTTGATTTATATTTGAATAATGTTGGTTTCAACACAAAATTTATGGTAGTAAAACATTTTATGTAGAAAGACCTGAAGAGAACTCCCTATTACAAACATTGTGATTAATTCATTATGGATTGATATCTCTGTTCTAAGTTCTGAATGAAGCAGTAAACTCAGATGGTCTAGTCTGTTAAAATATTGAGAATTACTTGGAACAATGTAATTATTTGTTTGAAATCAGTTCCCATTATCATCAGGCAAATAACACCCAGGCATGCCAATATTTTCCTTACTGAACGGTGCTTCAGTTTGTATGTGGATCACGCTTGCTACTTTCATTTAAGTATGTGAGCATATTGGTCATATCAGTATTTTCAGGCTAGTTCAAGGCTTCAAGCTTATGGTGACACACCCTTTTAATCAAATGCATCTGACAAACTATAACTTCAAAGTCTCAGGCAGTCACAATTTGCGGAAAAGCATATTGTGTTTATCACAATTTTAACATTGCACTACATGAGTTGAGTTGAATAGAGCTATTCGGGCATATAATTCTGTACGAGTCTACAAGTATCACCTCTGTTCCAAATTATATGACGTTTTGGATATTTCAATATGGACTACGTACGGACTGAAATAAGTGAACAAACATACTAAAGCACATCTGTATACATCTGATTCAGAAAAAAGTTAGAACATCTTATAATTCAGAACAGAGGGAGTACTAATTAACATGTGAACTGTGATGCTCGGTGGCTTAGCCTCTTATTATCCCCACCCTGTCACTAATAATTTTGTGGATACTGATTTACCTATACTGCCAGAATTCTGAACTTCATTGCTGATTATTTACCTGCTCGTTTGCTTATGTTTGCCACATCTCTTTTGGTTGACTGTAACTTCCTCTCTGTCTGTAGACATGAAGATGATTCCAGTTGAGAACCATGGAGTGCGATGTATGTCCATCGGGTTTCTTGTAGACAAAGATGCACCAATCGTTTGGAGAGGTCCTATGGTTTGTTTTTGCTCGTGTTTCCATTAATTTCTTGTTGCAGATGTCTGAAAAACATTCCTGCCCTGTTGCCTTCCTTAATAAATACAAAAATAAATGAATCACTAGAAACATGCATATTACTGCACAAGTACGACGTGGGAACAGGAAGCATGTCAGAATTGTTTGTGCCTAGTTTGAAGTTATTTGTCATTACCACTATTAAGTTTTACATTGCACTTTATTTAGAATTCATAGTAGTAGCATGGGATGAATTGGTATGTGCTATCTTAGAAATGCATTGACCACATGGAATCCCCTAACACCAAACAATTATTGGTATCAGGTAATGAGTGCTCTTGAGAAGATGACAAGGGGAGTAGCCTGGGGTAATCTGGATGTTCTTGTTGTTGATATGCCCCCCGGCACTGGTGATGCTCAACTATCAATGTCCCAAAGGCTTCGGTTATCTGGTATTTACAAGTCTGTTCTGTGAAGATTCAACACCAATGTGTACATTTTTTTAAGCATTTGTTTACATGTTTGTTTCTGCAGGTGCTTTAATTGTTTCTACTCCTCAAGACATTGCTCTAATTGATGCTAGAAGAGGAGCAAACATGTTTCGTAAAGTCCAAGTTCCTGTATGTTCAATTTAACTTCTGTGCTTGTGATTTCTGTACTTATTTCTTCGTTTCTAGCTGTTTGCGCGTATTATATATTAAATACTAATTCAGATAGAACTATAATTCCTGTCACACCGCTCATTTTGCTGTTTATATGTTAATGCTATTGCCAACCAGCATCAGTTATTATTGTTAGTTTATTACTGTCACAATCTATTCATTTAAATCCAATCACAGTAGGCATATTCATTTCACAAGTGAAAAATAATTAGCTTAAATTTCTAGCCTGTGCCATTGTCCAATATTTCACTAAATCTTCCACCCTTCCCAGCATTACTCAGCTGTATATTTTGGCAGATTATAGGCTTAGTAGAGAACATGAGTTGCTTCAAGTGCCCAAAGTGTGGTGAGAAGTCTTACATTTTTGGGGAAGGTGGAGCTCAGAGAACTGCGGAAGACATGGATATGAAGTTTCTGGGCGAGGTGAGTGAAGTTTGTCAGATTTTCATAGTTTATTACAATTGGTATGTACTTATAGCAACCATCTTGCATCTATCTGTTTATGCTGATAATGTGGCTTAATTTTTATAATGTAACAGTCTAGTCGGGTACTTTCAGTTTTATTGTTGATTTATCTTAAGGCAGATTACTCTTTTTCTTTGATCCTTTTTTGGTCCACCCAAATCTTATGTTTTCTGCTTGGCCATTCCAGTAGTGTTGTCTATGGGCCTTTGTGGGGAAAGTCATTTCTAACTTCATTTTACCCTTTTTTTTACCTCAACAGATACCTCTTGAAATTGACATCCGAACTGGTTCGGACGAAGGCAAGCCAATTGTGATATCGTCACCGAACTCTGCATCGGCGCAAGCCTACCTGCGTGTTGCTGAAAAGGTGACTCAGAGGCTCAAGGAGTTAGCCGAGGAGCGACTGATGGGCCCAGATATTTCGCTTTGAGAATGTGTCGGCCTACATGTATCATCCTTCTCCGTTTTATCTCTGTCCAACTATTTTGAGTTGAAAAAAATCCTTCCGGTAACCCGTGTTCTTACGCAAACAGATGGGCTCACTGGTTCGGCTAGGAATTCTGAAATAAACCTTTGGTACCATGTGTCTTTTGATATGTGTGTGTGCGCGTGTGCCCCTGGTTTCTGTATCATTGTATTTCTTGGATGAATTGTAGGCTGTTTTGCTAACATATTGATGAACAAATGATGTCAGCAACCTAGAGAAAGTATTATGGCAGATATGAAGTCTTATATTATGGACAGAGGGAGTAGTAAAGGGAGGAACATACAAGCATGACAACAAGGTTGCTGACATCACATAAGAAATGACCATGCGTTGAAGCTAGGTTGCTGACATAATGAAGGCTTGTATACAAACAAGTAGAGCTAGGCCTTGCGGTGCATTGCCAATGGGAGCCCAACAGCATGACAACAAGAAATGACCATGGGTTGCAAGGGCACCGGAGCTCGGAGCCGCGGAAGAAGCAATTCAGATGCAAATCTTTTGACTTTGTTTCTAAAAAAATAAAAATAAACCTGCTGAAGGCCCCACAGAAGATGAAAGGCGATGTTTAACGCGACCTAGCCAGCGGCCGCCTCCCAAAAAGCTAGAGTTCTCTGCCGCCTGCCAGCGCCGGTCCGTCCTGTCTTTGGTGGCCTTAGGGCCATGGAGACGGAGTGGATCTCGGACCTGGCCGGTGGGAGGGCTCCGTTTTTAGATTTTTTTCGAGCTTTGTTAGGGTTTGTATCTTGGTCAGGAAGTCGAGACTGCGGCTCCTTGTTTCGGTGATGCATCTAGCATCATCGGTGGGCGTGTGGAGGTGTGTCTCCGGCGGATCTGTCTTTGGTGGATTAATTTGCTCGGATCTGTTCGTCGTTCGTCTTTGTTCGTGTGTCTTGAGGTTAGATCATTTTGATCTACACTCTTCATCCGCGGAAGTGTTGTTTTGGTGCGTTGGTCCTATGGGCCTTAGCACGAACAAGGTTTGCTCGACTCTGGCGAGGGAGGGGCAATAATAAGCGGCGCGTCTTCCCGCTTCAGTGCTTGTAGTCGTCGGTAGGTGGTCTATGAATCAGTATGTAATTTTTATTATTCTAGTGTTCTTTGTACTATCATGATTGAAGATGAATAGATTGAGAGTTTTTCCTGTAAAAAAAAAGGCCTCTCAAAAGATAAAGGCGAGTGAAAAAGATCCAGAGGTTAAGGCAGTGAAGAACAAAATAGACCAATGCAAAACTCTCAACAACAAAGGAGTGGAACCAAAGGAATCTGCAGGACTCGCACTTGGAGCGGTTGGCGGCCTGCACCGCCCTCTTCTTGGCGCGCTGATATGTGCGGCCCTAAATGGGGCACCTGGTTGTAGATGCTCTAACCCAAGCACCTCTCTCGAAACATCTCCACTATGCTTAACCTCCTAACCTCACGAAAATGTGCGGGTTTATCCATCAATTGGTCCATGAGTGAGATAGTTGCATGGATTGAGATGAAAACGTGCTCGACAAAACGCAAGAGCAACTGATCAAGCAGTTTAAAATAAAAACGATGCTATAAAAAGGGGCATTTTGGAGTACCATTTTTGTTTTCTTGTTTGTTGGAAGGCAACCACGAATGTTATTTCTTTCACATATATTTGCACATAGGTAGAACACTCAACCATGTGTTTCCAATATACTTGTACTATTTTTAGGATTTTGCTGATAAAGAGGGCCGTGTTTTGGTGCTTGGCTGTATTTGCACCCGGCATAAACAGTACATTAAAAAATAGAAAAACAAATCAGAAAAATCTGAATTTTTTTTGGCACAGAAGATGCTTGAGTATGCGGAGGGGGCAAAATTTCATGGACAAATGACTTGGACATTGTCAGCCGCCGCCTCCTCCTCCTCCTGCACCAAAAAAGCTAGGTTTTGTGCCTCTCGCCGGCTCGCCGCAGGTCTGCCTCGTCTCCGAAGGCCCTAGGGCCATGGAGGCGAGGTGGATCCTGGTAAGGGCCGGCGAGAGGGCTCTGTTGTTAGTCGTTCCTTTCAGATTTGTTAGAGTTTGTGTCCTGTTCAGGAAGACGAGACGGTGGCGGCTTCCTGAAGATGGAATAAAGGTCTCCCCACCTAGCCCCCGTTCCAGTGGTGCGTCTAGCATCGTTGGTGGGCGTGTGGAGGTGTGTCTTCGGCGGATCTATCCTCGGTGGATTTGCTCGGATCTAGTTGTTTTTTGTCTATGTTCGTGTGTCTTCGGATTGAATCCTTTCGATCTACGTTATCCTTCATCGGCGTCGGTTGCTATTCTGGTGCGCTGGTCCTATGGGGCCTTAGCACGACGACTTCCTGACTGTCTACTATAATTGTGCCCGACTCCGGCGAGGGAGGGGCAATGACAGCGGCGCGCCTTCGGCTCGCTTCAGTGCTTGTAGTCGTCGCTAGGTGGTCTATGGACCTGAATATAATTTTTATTATTTCTGGTGTTCGTTGTACCCGCCATGATTGATGATGAATAGATTGGAAGTTTTTCGCAACATAAAAAATGACTTGGACATTCCAGGAGCTCTAGAAAAAAAACAGCTCCCAATGGAACTTAAAAAATAGGCATTTGGGACACCAGGTTCTGATTTTTTTTAACTACCACCTCGAATGTCATTTTAGCAAGCAAATTTGCAGCTCCTAGCAGGCCCGAACAGATATGTAGCTTTTCTTTCCTCTTTCCCAAGGCAACTTGGGAAAAAGTCTTCTTTCCCTTCATCGTTGTCGGCGAGCCTATGAGTTCGCCTCCCCTCTTCTTGCCGCTCCGGCGGCCTGTAACGGGGAGCAGATTCCTGGTGGCTCGACTCCGGCTAGTAGATAGGTAGGGTTTTAGTGCTCGTAGGGACGGCGTTTGGACGGATGACAACACTCCTTCTTCAAATCAGTCTTTCGGGCTCCGATCCTCCTCAAGTTTGTCTGTTGGGATGGATTAGACGGAGCTTTGTAGATTCCTCCCAGCTATTTGGGGCGGTGAGGTTAGGATTTCTGACCGTGCATACGCGACGACGAGATTTTTGGTCAAGTTCTTCAGATCGATTCAAGGCTTTCAATGACGACAAGTCGACAACTACGGCTCCAGGGTGTTGGCCCTTAGGGGCACGTGCACGAAGACTTCCCGACTGCTATCAATAAGGCCAGGCCGGCTCCAATATGGGAGCGGCGACAGTGGTGCGTCGACGGCTCGTTCTGGCGCGGCAATGACCGTTCGGTGGTCCATGGACCTTGATGTAATTTTTATTATGTTTGAGGTGCTTTGTGCTTCTGATGAATCTTTATAATTAATCTGATTTTTTTTGCAAAAAAATAAAACAATGTGATATCTTTCGAGTTTGTTTGCTTTTTTTGCATTACTGTTTTATGAGGGAGCAGATGAGCCCGAGGTCATCTATGGATTATCCTCTAACACTCTCGCTATACAATCCAATATCCTCATTTACATGAGCTTCTCGTGGAAAAAAAATCTAACAGTGATGGTGTTTCTTCTTTCGGGATGAACTTTAGAAGCAGTATTTTTTTTTTCAAATAATACTTACTATGATCCATATTACTTGCCGCGGAGGGAGTAAAAAACCTTGATTCTTTTAACAACAACTAAAATTTTATAAAGAAAATATATGAGGTGCTCTGGGCAAAATAAACAAAAGCTAGGCCTCTAAAAGGCAATATTTTAGATAAGTATTTTCGGACGGAGGGAGTATATACTACTCCCTCCGTTCCAATTTACTCGGCGTTAAAAAGCAAGTGTTGGAAGCACTAGAGTTTTTTTATACAGGTCACAAAACTTATCCTTTTTTACGAAAATTTACACATGGAGCGTGGAGATGAATATGTTTTTTTCGTCAGATTGATAGTACACAACCTTTTTTTTTGAGCTTGTGATAGTACCCAACCTTTTTTTTTTGAGCTTGTGATAGTACAACAATGGGCGGGATCCGAGACATTTCCGTCTCCGTGGAAGACCGCGGGCGGCTCTCCGTTCTAGTGCGGGACGAGTCGCGCACGAGCTCCCCTCCCACCCTCCCCACACACACCAAATCCGCAGCCGTCGTCTTCCGCTCCTCCTCCGCCCCATCCGATACTCTCTGCCCCTCGCTGGCTCCCGTGGCTTCATCGCCGCACCCTCTGCCGGCCACCGCCTCCTCCCCTCCGCCCTCTGTCAGGTAACGCGATCTCCTCGCCCCTGCCGTGCTCTCGCTCACGCGCTCCCGTCCGAGGTTTCGCCAATTCCGCCTCGGGGTCTGAGAATCGAGACCTGGTTTCAATTTCAGCCCCGACGGCGAGGGCGAGGTTCGGGATTGCGGCGTGGTTAG
>NC_041387.1:63188009-63263006 GCF_002162155.2 Triticum dicoccoides | reverse complement strand
GTTCTTAAGCTCGATTGGATTGCTTGGTAGAATTCCTGCTATCGCATAAATGTTCTAAATCAAAGTTGTTGAGAGTCAATTATGCACCCTGCTAGAGCGTTCAAGGAGCCCGCGTAAGTGTTTAAAATGGTGCCTGCTTGCTGGCTACATTTACATCCTATCACGAGTCATGTGTATGCAATAAGGCGTGATACTGCTTCAGATTTTGAATCCTATATGCCGCTTAAAGTTCAGTGGTGGCTGTGGCGGTTTCTTACCTAATCCTTTTACTTTATGTCACCAGAAATTATGGATGAAGAAAATTTCACGGAACATGGCATTGGTGAACTCCCTCAAAATCTTTACGACGAAGAGCAACTCAACTCTTACGACAATACGGCGCAGTATAATGAAGAGCCCAGTGACTCGTACAACGAAGAGCCCGGTGACCAATTCGAGGAAGGAGCTGGGAATACATACAACGAGGTGCAAGCAAATTTGCTCAGCGAAGAACCAGAAACTCAGTATGATGATGAACCAGCAAACGTTTACCAGGAAGAGAATGCATACAATGGGGAAGTGAAGCAACAGGAAAGCTTGCAGGTAGAGGGTGATGATAAGAGGTGGCCAGGTTGGCCAGGAGATAGTGTTTTCCGTATACTGGTCCCAGCCCAGAAGGTGGGTGCCATCATTGGCCGCAAAGGGGAGTTTATCAAAAGGATGTGCGAGGAGTCTAAAGCTCGCATAAAAATACTAGATGGCCCACCTGGTGTAACAGAAAGAGCAGTAAGTATCTGTATAAAATCTTGATGACGAGTTCGTATTCTTATCAAAAAAATGCAGCCAGTATATTTCTATATTGTCAATAGTGGGTTTTGTGTGTTGTTTTCTTGCAACACTACCTTTTAAAAGGTTTTTCTGTTGATGATTTTTTTTTTCATTTATTATGAGCTGGTAGAAGGGGAGCCTTGGCGCAGTGGTAAAGCTGCTGCCTTGTGACCATGAGGTCACGGGTTCAAGTCCTGGAAACAGCCTCTTACAGAAATGTAGGGAAAGGCTGCGTACAATAGACCCAAAGTGGTCGGACCCTTCCCCGAACCCTGCGCAAGCAGGAGCTACATGCACCGGCTGCCCTTTTTTTATTTTTTATTATGAGCTGGTAAATCCCTATGTTGATCTATGTACACTACTGCCCGGTTTCCCTGCCACCCTGCCCCATAAGATACATTTGGAATGGTTCCCTAACCTAACAGTTTGGTACCTTATTTAGTCATTTTGTGTTGGTAGTTGTTTCGTGTGCTCAGTGCAGCGTTGTTTGCTTGATGCTCATTGACTTGAGGAATTTTGTAGTTGCGCTGGTAGTTGCTTGGTACCTCATTCCTCCTTTGGTTACAGGAATTTTGTAGAAATTCTATCTATATGATTCCTATAGGAAATTTCCTTTTGAGCCCTTCGGTTTGTAGGAATGGATTCCTATTCCTATGTAGGATTGCTTCCTATCCTTCACATTTCAAAGAAAAATATTTTAGCTCAGACCTAATGGAAAAGTTCCTATCCTATGAACCAAATGCCATCTCTTTTGTTGTAGGAGTTGAGATGCATGCCATCTCATTTCATATGACTTTCCTGTTCCTATGATATTCCTATACTAGGAACCAAATGAGGCCTTAAGCTTTATCTGAACATGGGATATAAATAGAAATTGTTTGTTCAACAACGAACATGCCTTGTAGAAACTAAAATACAGCTGTTGATTGAGCTACTTGTTATGACTTATGAGCAAGACCTTGTTTTTCTGATTAGTAGCAACTTAATACTCATGTAACTATTAGCATGTCCTTAACTAGTTTGAGATTTGAATGTTATATTAATTGGATCATCCACGATATTTTAGCAAATTTCTATAACAATGAAAATAATGGAAGTAATCATCATTTCTTGTTCTGCATCTCTGCAAACTAGGTCAGATGTGTTTGATGCAGAACAGCATACACACACTGGTCACTGGTGTTAAAACCAAGTATCAACTCACATAAAAAAATGAATTGGTAACTGTTTTGCATAGATATTGATCACATAGTTTTCAGCACACGCAAATAAAAAAATATAATATTATAGCTTAGCAAATTGGAAATACCCCTTCTGTTAGGGCGCTATTAGGTGTCACGTCTGCTGTGCAATAGCTATACCTCTTAGGGACATTAGTTGATTCCACTTTTTGGATATTCTTTTATTTTGAACCCCTAGTAAATCCTGCCCCCCTGTTTCCTTATATTGGTCAGCAGTTAGGATGCTGTATACTCCCTCCCCCTCTGTTTCCTTATTGTCAAAAAACGTCTTACATTATGGGACGGAGGGAGTAATATGCAAGAAACTACTTCAGCCAAAGATAACTCAACATCAGTTATCAGTTCTGTGTTTAAAATTGTCTCATCCAATATCGTTTTCCAGTCAACAAAACTAAGATTTTTAATCGATATTGGGTCTAGCTTCAATTAATGGAAAATAAATACCATCCTAGTATTGGTTGGGGATGTATCAGTACAATTGGGACTAAGTTTTTCTGTTCCAATATTTTCAAGTTGCCATTCATGGAATGGGGTATAACTGAAAGAGATTGATCATAGAATCAAGCAAATGTATCATCCATGATGCCATGGAAGTGCTTTTTCCTTGGTGGCAGATCACTGTTCTGAAAACTTCTTCTGAAGGAAAGAAGCCACATCCAAGCCGTGTACCCTGTTCATTTAGCATTTTTGGCATGATTTAGTTTTTATGATACACTACGGTGTCACTTGGCTTACCAAATGCCAGAATTATCTGTTGGTTTATCAAACACTAGACTATATCAGTTGTACCACTAATTCATTGTCCAGTATGTTCTATTATTGCCAAAATGCCTAGTTGGGGCTATCCTTGCTTCCTAAACTCCAGTTCATTAACTTGATGAAAAGTTAGCATAAAAACATTTTCTGTTTCTGAAATAAAACTCAAAAGTTCACCAAAGACAAAAAGAGTGGCTCTAAAACTAATATGAATCAAAATATACCTTTCATCAAAGTCCTGAATTGAATGGCTTTGATAATGACAACACAAGTGACTGTTTGCAGGTTGACTGCAGTCTAAGGACCCAAATCAAACCACGTCTCCAAAAGACATGGGTCTGAAAGTTCAGTTTTGGCCTCCTCTGCCGCGATCTAGGTCCTTTGAGTCTTGGATGAAGATTCCTTTCAAGATGCTCCATATATTATCTGGTAAAATTCCACGACCTGTTTGATTTTTGAACTGAAAGGAGATCACTGGGGCAAGGTTTCCTGCCTGATTGGATGACCAGCATTGTTCCAATGAAGACAAATGACCAAATATGCATTAAAAGGACAAGCGTGTACAACAGAATCATACACTTATATAAGTGAGCGTAAAACATACTACACACTTCAAAATGAGACTACATGATGAATTTGATGCTAATTTATCATCAGATGAAAGTAAGAAGTTTACATGCATTTGAAAAAAAATGCTACATCGGCATCCCTTTTTTTGCGTCCTTGTGCAATTAGCCTGAGCGTTTTGCTCAACGAAGTGCCATGAGTATTTAAATTATCAACAAGTGGACCAGGTTATGCTCGTAAGCCACTTGGAAAGATAACAAAATGTTGGTATTCTTTCTTATAGGGCTTTAGGATCTATTGCATAGGATACACAGAAAATTCGACCCTTGAAAAGGATAACAACTCCCATTATGAAGGATGTTGAATTTTGTAAAGCATGTTAACCACAAAAAAAAGGCAGTCTATTGATCACCTGTACTTGCCGAACATTGTTCTACGTTTGACTATATGTGGAGGGACTGTCATGTCAAACATTTTGCTGTTCTTGTGTGTGGATCCATCTCAGTATCAGATTGCATCTGCTGCTATTGAATTTTGTAAAGCATGTTAACCACAAAAAAAAGGCAGTCTATTGATCACCTGTACTTGCCGAACATTGTTCTACGTTTGACTATATGTGGAGGGACTGTCATGTCAAACATTTTGCTGTTCTTGTGTGTGGATCCATCTCAGTATCAGATTGCATCTGCTGCTATTCTCTGAACTGCTCACTGCTAGTGTTTACCATCTTTGATATAACTTAAATTAAACTGAGCTTCAGTAGGAGATCCATCTAATGATACTCAGGAGCATTATTATCCACAGCTTAAGAAAATGTACACCTTTTGACTTCCTTAATTGGCCTCCTTATTTGTGACTCTAATGTACTCCCTCCGTTCCTAAATATAAGTCTTTGTAGAGATTCCACTATGGACTACATACGGAGCAAAATGAGTGAATCTACACTCTAAAATGCATCTACATACATCCGTATGTGGTTCATAGTGAAATCTCTCCAAAGACTTATATTTAGGAACGGAGGGAGTAGCAATCAGGTTCTGATTGTTTAATTTACTAGATGAGAAATAGTTAGTGGGGGCTAGCTATTTAGATATAGAAGATATGTGGAGATACTATTAACTAAATACACCTGTGGGATTTCGTACATAATCCCCTGTGTTAGCAATGCTAAACCCATGGAGAAAAGTTTGGAAATTTAAGAAGTGATATTGATCTAGCAAAACATAGTTACGGTACTTACCAAGTTACATTCTTACTTAAGTTATGCATGTGTAACCCCATTCACTGAGTTCATCTGGGTCGAATGGTTTGTTTCTAAATAATTATCCATTATGTAATTTCATGTTGTGCTCTTAAAACAGCTGTCTTTAAGTGTTTAGTACTAATTTAGTGAACAATGTTTATTTTCCAATTTAAAGGTAATGATTTCAGCAAAGGATGAGCCAGATGAACCGATATCTCCAGCTATGGATGGCTTGCTTAAAATTCATAAGCGGATAACTGATGGTTCAGATGGTGAATCTGGTCAGCTCCAACGGGGTGCTAGTAATGTAGGACCAACACGACTGCTAGTGCCAGCCTCCCAAGCTGGCAGCCTTATTGGGAAGCAAGGAGCAACAATTAAATCCATACAAGATTCTTCAAAGTCAGTTGTCCGGATTGTTGGTAAGGCTTTTGCATTTTTCCATTTCATGTATTAGATTCTGTCTTCATGATATATGTGTATGTATATATATTGGTCATCGAGTTTATGCCTTGTCTTGTGACTTTGTTACATGCTGATCAAAATAAGAGAAAATGGTGATACTTATCTCAGTGTTTATACTCTATATGATGGCCCACATAGATGCGCATGCCTCATGTGCTCCTTCAATACGAATATTATGTGCTCCATGCCTGGGGTACAAACCATTCTGGTACCAAGGAAACTGGCCTGCTCAGAAATCAACTCCTTATTTTGAAGCATTCATTTGACACCAGTCAATTATAAAATCGGAGAATTCGACCCCTCACCCAAAACTACCATGATGATTGGTTGGTTTTGGTGACGTGGCTTCCCGGTAAGCCTGGATATGCTGACATGGATTTGTTTTTCGAACCATGCAGGAGAGCTGTATTTGCTATTTTAATATGCTGACATGACTTACAAATCCCCACCACGAAAAAGCAAACACATATATACAAACTATAGGACTACTGGGTAGGCACAGAATACCTGATTTTGTAGTTGGGGGTGGAGTTCACATACTAAGTGTATGTTTGATTTGTGCCTATATGTGCCGTGCCAAAATTTTGCCAGCCTAATATCTTGGCCATCATTTGGTTGGTTGCCTATGAAAAGTAGCCCACACCACCTCACATTCCCTTCACAACTCTCAAGGGCCAAGGAATCTCTACCTAATTTTTTGCCTAGCCTTGTTGGCAAAAATTGGTAGGGTGTGATATGGCACAAACCAAACATTAACCTAATAGTCTTTAAAATAACCCAGATCTGGTATTTCTGCTATCTCATAGGATTTGTGTACTTGAACCTTCCTTCTGCTTATAGGTTTGCAGAACAGCTTATTATAACTACATGCAAGATTCTTAACTTTTCTTCTCATTTTTCAATGTGCTCAGCTTTTTATTATTGTAGCATTTAGCATTTTCAAATGTTTAGAATTCAGTTGGTCCTCTAAACTGGGATGTTGATATTCATCATTGGTGACTGCAACTCTGCAAGTCTGGAACTACTTAACTTGAAAACTGCATGGGATAATTTGATACATTCGGAGAAGATGCTACGTAGCGTCAGCATTATTATGCTATATGCCTTTTTAGCTTAACATTCTAAATTTTTATCAGAAAATGTGCCCCCTGTTGCACTAAATGACGATAGAGTTGTGGAGATACAAGGCGAGCCTCTTGGTGTCCACAAAGCAGTGGAGTTGATAGCAAGTCACTTGAGAAAATTTCTTGTTGACCACAGCGTTCTCCCACTATTTGAACAGCAAGTAAGTTCGATTTCGTTTTGGCACCCTATGTTCCTGTCAATAATAAGTTTCTTGGATGCAGCATTTACAACTGTAAATTTCCATGTCAACAGATGAAAATGCACAGTGTGCAGAGAGAACAGCCCATGGCAGCCCCACAGCATTGGGCGCCTCCTCAACCCTGGGTTCCTCCTCCAAACCTCCCTCCTGGTGGTCCAGGTTATGGTGGAAATCCACAGTTCATGCCTCCAAGGCCACAAGACAACTATTATCCCCGTCCAGATGTGCCGCCTATGGAAAAGCAGCCGCACTATGGCATTTCTGCATATGGACGTGAGGCACCACCAAGTGGTACTTCAGGCAATCAACCACCACTGCATGTGGCCTCTCAGGTTAGTTGTGTCGTACACCTGCACTTGGCATTAGGATGGTGGGCTGCTTTTGAATTGCTGCTTCCTGATATGGGAGGTACATACTGATTTCTTGTGTATTTCCTCAAAAGGTACATAACATGCAAATTCCTCTCTCCTATGCTGATGCTGTGATTGGGGCGGCTGGTGCTAGTATCAGCTATATCCGTAGGCACAGTGGTGCAGCAGTAACTATTCAAGAAAGCAGAGGTGCACCTGGAGAGATGACTGTGGAGATAATTGGAAGCGCATCCCAAGTTCAAACTGCCCAGCAACTGATCCAGGTCAGTCTTCTACCCATCCTCTGACCTGTTGTTTACTTGCGCTAGTATTCTCCAAAATTGTTCATGATTGCTGCTCGACTCATTTAATTTTCTTTGATATTTCTGCCAGTTCTTATTTCTGAATCCATTTGGGAAGAGTGCACCATGCATGTTTGTACTAGTGCTTTGTAAAGCTCTTGGTCGGCCAGTTAATTTGTTTCATTGATAAATCATGTTATATATAGATATGAAATATAAATCATGTTATATATTGATGCAACCGGAATTAGGCTGCAGTACATGACTAGGAGACGCAGGTTAAGTACTTATATTTATGTATGCTTATCGCTATTTACGACGCCAACTTTTAGATGCTGATAACATGTAGCAAAACAACATCGATTGAAGTTTTGGATGATGTAGAAAAAGAAGCATGTTTTCCTGAGCGTTAACAAGATGAGAAAGAGGGCATAGTGTGGCGTCAAAATGTAGAAATTTGATGCATATATTGCTTATGCGCAACAACAAAACACCGGCCTATGTCTGGCCAAATTAAAAGCCTAATTGCAAAGAGTAGCTTCATGGAATGAACAATGGAAATGGAGAGACACTTCAAATTGTTGTTGCTATTTATGTGTATGTCAGATCTATCTCTAGACGGGCTGAACACATTCAATACAGGTTGGACATTGCTTTGTTTCTTCCATTTAAGTTGACCTGTTGCTCATGGCCATTGTTTGCCTGCAGAATTTCATGGCGGAAGCTGCTCCACAAACCCGGCCACCGGCTTCCAATCCTCCTGCTCCGCCAGTTGATCCGGGTTACGGCTCTTACCCGCCGCCGCCATATGGGGCTCCTCCCACAGGTGCAGAAGGGCCTGCTCCTCACAATGGCGGAGGCTACGGTGGCGGCTCCTACCATCCCAGCTATGGATACTAGCTGTCAGCAAGCGAAATGATTTGCTCCATCTATATTGTGATGGTTGATTGCTTTTATTGTTGCCCAATAATTACATTCTTGGATTCCTGCCCATCAAATTAGTCAGTCTGGTGTATGGGGTTGGTCGTAGACTTTGGTAGTATGTTTACCGTCGTGACATGTGGTCTATAGCTGAGCTACCTCATTGGATACAAAATACATGTTGAGTTGAGTTGGAACAATCTGCTAAATTTGGAAGACTGGGTAAAACAAATTGAATCGAACTTGGTAGCTACCATTCCCAGGTTATCGAAAGTTGTCGTGATGTGTCCCTTTAGATGGCCGCAGTCCAAAAACAAAACAAGCCAACACGCATGCTACCAAATCCTCTACCATTTCTATGCTTCAACCTCCACTCTTTTTCTATGCTTCCACGACCACTGCTGGGAACGGGGCGAGGACTCCATTTTGTTTTTCTATGCTCCCACGACCATCACTGCTGGGAACGGGTGGAGGACTCCATTTTGGTTTTCTACGCTTCCAGGACCATCACTGCTGGGAACGGCCGAGGACTTGATTTTGGGACGCTCGTTGGTTTCTTGGACGCAAGCCCAAAGACGTTGCTCTGCTTATCTTTGATGCCTCATTGAGAAAGAATCGAATGGTGTGCGAGGCCATAAAGAAGAATGTGTGGACTCT
Organism: Triticum dicoccoides; assembly: GCF_002162155.2. Classification (NCBI taxonomy): domain Eukaryota; kingdom Viridiplantae; phylum Streptophyta; class Magnoliopsida; order Poales; family Poaceae; genus Triticum; species Triticum dicoccoides. The sequence goes on along the minus strand of NC_041387.1, from coordinate 63,254,373 downwards.
CAAGATCAGGCCTACTACCGGTGTCTCCATTGAGCACATTTGGAAGTGGGCACCATTTTGCGGCCTTTGCTTACAAGGCGCAATTCCTTGCATGACCTTCTCTCCTATGATCACATGGTTTGGAAGGCTTGGTGTCGCTAAAGGTTAAGTATTTCGCATGGTTGACTATTCAAGGCTAAATTTGGACCGCCAATAGACTTGACAAGCGGGGATGGGCCAATTGCGGGCTTTGCCCCCTTTGCAAGAGAGTGCAAGAGTGTGGCTCACACCTCTTTAAAATGCCGTTACACTTTGAGGCTTTGGGATTTGATGGAGAAGCTACGTCTCGAGGACTTGGGTTGGCCTCTTGGCATCTAGAGGACTCCGTAAAGAATTGGTGGGTAAGTCAAACTGGCGCCGGCACCACGAAGAGGAAGGCCATGGCTTCGCTTATCATGCTTGTCTCGTGGTCCACACAGAACGAGAGGAACGCAAAGGTGTTCCGCAACAAGAGGGCGCCGCCAACAATTTTACTCAACAATATCATGTCCGAGGCAAATCTTTGGGTCACTGCCATATTGAAAAAATTAGGGTCAATTGCGTTGTGAAAATAACAATTCATGCGATATTTGGGTGGATTGTAACAAACTCTGTTCTCTTCTTAATTAATACGCCCTCCGTCCTAAATAAGTGGCTCAACTTTAGTATAACTTTAGTACAAAGTTGAGACAAATCTTTTCTTTAGAGAAAAGGTGATTGCCCGACTTTATAGATAAAGCCATACGGAGAGAGTTCACAACCAGCTGAGGACGACAACATAACCATAGTTTCACAACAACACCCACGTAGGGCAGCTAGAGAGGCAACAATTTAGTCGGCACACAAGCCCAAATTAGACAACGGGGCACGCAGGCCACCACCTACGCACGAAATGGGAAAGCAGCTACGACGAAGCGCCAACGACTGGAGAAGACAACAAATTGGCAGACGCCCGCACTCTGTTGATCCACATCTCCAGGCCGTCACGATCCGCCGATTTAGTCAATAATTTTCACTGCTGCAAGAATATAGACATTTTAAACAGAACATCAACAAGTTTATTTGGGAAGACACCCTCGATAGTAAACTTGTTCCGAGTGGTCCATAGAGCCCAGTAGAGAGCGCCCGTCCCAGTCCAAAACAAACTCCTAGAGCGACCATTCAGGCCGGCCGTCAGCAACCGAACATCAGCAAAGGAGCCAGGAGCCCAAGTAGTAGAGTACCAAGAGCGAACGCAACCCCAAACCAACTTAGCTAAGTCAAAGTGAAAGAAAATATGATTAGTGTCTTCGAGAGAAGAACACAGAGCACAATGGGCAGAACCTGGCCCATTCCTTTTCTGAATCTGGTCGGCCGAGGGTAGCCGGCCCCTGAAGGCCTGTCAAAGGAATATTTTGATCATAGGGGGAACCCTAGCCGCCCAGACATGCTTGAATTTCGAGGTAGTGGAACCGGAGATAATCCGGTTATAAAGGGACTTGACTGAAAACTTCCCAGACGCGGAATGGGGCCAGGAAACAGAGTCCGCCTCCTCCGAGAGCGCGGGGAACATAACAACAAGACGGTGCCAGTCGTCCAACTCTACAAGAGAGAGGGACCTTCGGAATCCCAGGTCCCAACCGTTGCGCGAGAACTCAGAGATTGAAATCTCGGCGTTGGAGCAGTACGAGAAAAGAACTGGAAATGAGGACGCAAGGGGGGCATCCCAGTCCACCAGTTCAACCAGAAAAACAGGTCGAGGCCCCGTCGTTAACCACAAATTTAACATGGAGGCGGAACACCTCCCTAACTTTGACAAGATCAGTCCAAAACTGGGAAGCCCTGGTCGCAACTGCAAACATGGGGCTGCCATTAGAGAAATATTTTGCTCTTAAGATCTCAAGCCATAAAGTACCAGGGTAGGCAGTCATGATCCTCCACCACCATTTCACAATGAGACACGTGTTCATGATCCGTTTGTTGACAATCCCAAGCCCCCAAGGCTTTTAGGTTTGCAAATAGTAGCCCATCTAACTAGTCTATATTTGCATTTGTCCTCAGTGGAGTTTCAAAAGAAGGCCCCTCTATGTTTGTCAAAACCCTCGTGGGTGCCTTTAGTCAGTCTGAAGAAGCCCATAGTGAACATCGGTAAGGAAGAGAGGCAAGAATTAATAAGGGCTACTTTTCCAGCAGAAGTGTTATATCTGCCACGCCAAGGTAAAACTCTGTTCCCCACCTTAGCCACCAAAGGCTTGAACTCCTTAGAACATAGACGACAGGGGGAAATAAGGAGGCCCAAATATTTGAAGGGAAAGGCTCCCAAGGAGCAATTGAGCAACTGGGAGACCCGCAACGCTTTGGGCTCGTCAACTCCAGTGACAATAACCTTGCTCTTAGAAAAGTTAATTTTGAGCCTCGACAAGGCTTCAAAGTAGAGAAGAATAAATTTGAGGTTGACAATACATGAGTCATTCAATTCCATGAGAATGATCGTATCATCTACATACTGGAGATTAGTGAGACCCTGAGGGAGAAGGTGAGATATCACAGGAGATATATGGCCGGCTGAAGCCGCCCTATCTAGCATGCAAGATAAATCACCGACAACAAAATTGAACAAAATAGGAGATGCCGGATCCCCTTGCTGAAGGCCATGACCATTGGCAAAGTAATTGCTTCATCCGTTCACAACCACCGCTATATGGCAACCAGACACCAACTGGATCAGTTGGTGAACAACCCCTGGGTCAAAACCCTTAGCAAGCAAAACATGGCATAGGAAATCCCAGATGACCGAATCGTAGGCTTTCTCGAAGTCAAGTTTAAGGATCAAGGCCTTGGAGCCCCTCTTCCTAAGATTGTGCACGATCTCATGTAAGCAGAGAATACCATCTAGAATAAATCTGAAGGAAATATGCCCTAGAGGCAATAATAAAGTTATTATTTATTTCCTTAAATTATGATAAATGTTTATTATTCATGCTAGAATTGTATTAACCGGAAACATAATACATGTGTGAATACATAGACAAATAGAGTGTCGCTAGTATGCCTCTACTTGACTAGCTCGTTAATTAAAGATGGTTATGTTTCCTAACCATAGACATGAGTTTTCATTTGATTAACAGGATCACATCATTAGGAGAATGATGTGATTGACTTGACCCATTCCGTTAGCTTAGCACTTGATCGTTTAGTATGTTGCTATTGCTTTCTTCATGACTTATACATGTTCCCATGACTATGAGATTATGCAACTCCCGTTTACCGGAGGAACACTTTGTGTGCTACCAAACGTCACAACGTAACTGGGTGATTATAAAGGTGCTCTACAGGTGTCTCCGAAGGTAGTTGTTGGGTTGGCATATTTCGAGATTAGGATTTGTCACCTCGATTGTCGGAGAGGTATCTCTGGGCCCACTCAGTAATGCACATCACTATAAGCCTTGCAAGCATTGTAACTAATGAGTTAGTTGCGGGATGATGTATTACGGAACGAGTAAATGGACTTGCCGGTAACGAGATTGAACTAGGTATTGAGATACCGACGATCGAATCTCGGGCAAGTAACATACCGATGACAAAGGGAACAACGTATGTTGTTATGCGGTTTGACCGATAAAGATCTTCGTAGAATATGTGGGAGCCAATATGAGCATCCAGGTTCTGCTATTGGTTATTGACCGGAGACATGTCTCGGTCATGTCTACATTGTTCTTGAACCCGTAAGGTCTGCACGCTTAAAGTTCGATGACACTTATATTATGAGTTTATGTGTTTTGATGTACCAAAGGTAGTTCGGAGTCCCGTATGAGATCAGGGACATGACGAGGAGTCTCGAAATGGTCGAGATGTAAAGATCGATATATTGGACGACTATATTCGTGTTGGGGAACGTAGCAGAAATTCAAAAAAATTCTACGCATCACCAAGATCAATCTATGGAGTAATCTAGCAACGAGGGAAAGGGGAGTGCATCTACATACCCTTGTAGATCGCTAAGCGGAAGCGTTCAAGTGAACGGGGTTGATGGAGTCGTACTCGTCGTGATCCAAATCAGCGATGATCCTAGTGCCGAACGAACGGCACCTCCGCGTTCAACACACATGCAGCCCGGTGACGTCTCCCATGCCTTGATCCAGCAAGGAGAGAGGGAGAGGTTGGGGAAGACTCCGTCCAGCAGCAACATGATGGCGTGGTGGTGGTGGAGGAGCGTGGCAATCCTGCAGGGCTTCAACAAGCACCACGGGAGATGAGGAGGGAGAGAGGTAGGGCTGCGCCAAGGAGAGGAAAACTCATGTCTTTGCAGCCCCCCAATACCTCAAGTATATATAGGGGAAGGGGAGGGGATGTGCCCCCATCTAGGGTTCCCTCCCTAGGGGTGGCGGCAGCCCCAAAACCCATCTAGGGTGCAGCCAAGGGGGGGAGAGGGGGAAACTTGCCCCCCAAGCAAGGTGGAGGCGCCCCCTCCCCAAACCCTAGGCGCCTTGGGCCCTGGTGGGGGGGCGCACCAGCCCACCTAGGGCTGGTCCCCTCCCACACTTGGCCCATGCAGCCCTCTGGGGCCAGTGGCCCCACCTGGTGGACCCCCGGGACCCTCCCGGTGGTCCCGGTACGTTACTGATAGCACCTGAAACTTTTCCCGTGACCAAAACAGGACTTCCCATATATAAATCTTTACCTCCGGACCATTCCTGAACTCCTCATGACGTCCGGGATCTCATCCGAGACTCCAAACAACATTTGGTAACCACGTACATCTATTCCCTATAACCCCAGCGTCATTGAACCTTAAGTGTGTAGACCCTACGGGTTTGGGAGACACGTAGACATGACCGAGACAACTCTCCAGCCAATAACCAACAGCGGGATCTGGATACCCATGTTGGCTCCCACATGTTCCACGATGATCTCATCAGATGAACCACAATGTCGAGGATTCAATCAATCCCGTATTCAATTCCCTTTGTCTAGCGGTATAATACTTGCCCGAGATTCGATCGTCGGTATCCCGATACCTTGTTCAATCTCGTTACCGGAAAGTCTCTTTACTCCTTCTGTAACACATCATCCCGTGATCAACCCCTTGGTCACGTTGTGCACATTATGATGATGTCCTACCGAGTGGGCCCAGAGATACCTCTCCGTCACACAGAGTGACAAATCCCAGTCTCGATTCGTGCCAACCCAACAGACACTTTCGAAGATACCCGTAGTGCACCTTTATAGCCACCCAGTTACATTGTGACATTTGGTACACCCAAAGCATTCCTACGGTATCCAGGAGTTGCACAATCTCTTGGTCCAAGGAAATGATACTTGACATTAGAAAAGCTTTAGCATACGAACTACACGATCTTTGTGCTAGGCTTAGGATTGGGTCTTGTCCATCACATCATTCTCCTAATGATGTGATCCCGTTATCAACGACATCCAATGTCCATGGTCAGGAAACCGTAACCATCTGTTGATCAATGAGCTAGTCAACTAGAGGCTTACTAGGGACATGGTGTTGTCTATCTATCCACACATGTATCTGAGTTTCCTATCAATACAATTATAGCATGGATAATAAACGATTATCATGAACAAGGAAATATAATAATAATAACTAATTTATTATTGCCTCTAGGGCATATTTCCAACAGTCTCCCACTTGCACTAGAGTCAATAATCTAGTTCACATCGCCATGTGATTAACACTCACAGGTCACATCGCCATGTGACCAACATCCAAAGAGTTTACTAGTGTCACTAAACCAGTTCACATCATCATGTGATTAAGACTCAATGAGTTTTGGGGTTTGATCATGTTTTGCTTGTGAGAGAGGTTTTAGTCAACGGGTCTGCAACATTCAGATCCGTATGTACTTCGCAAATCTCTAGGTCATATTGTAAATGCTGCTTCCACGCTCCACTTGGAGCTATTCCAAATGGTTGCTCCACTATACGTATCAGGTTTGCTACTCAGAGTCATTCGGATAGGTGTTAAAGCTTGCATCGACGTAACCCTTTACGCCGAACTCTTTATCACCTCCATAATCGAGAAACATGTCCTTATTACTCCAAGGACAATTTTGACCGCTATCTGGTGATCCACTCCTTGATCACCTTTGTACCCTCTTGCCAGACATGTGGCAAGGCGCACATCAGGTGCGGTACTTAGCATAACATACTGTAGAGCCTACGTCTAAAGCATAGGGGATGACCTTTGTCCTTTCTCTCTCTTCTGTCGTGTTCGAGCTTTAAGTCTTAACTTCATACCTTACAACTCAGGCAAGAACTCCTTCTTTGACTGATCCATCTTGAACACCTTCAAGATCATGTAAAGGTATGTGCTCATTTGAAAGTACCATTAAGCGTTTTGATCTATCCTGATAGATCTTGATGCTCAATGTTTAAGCAGCTTAATCCAGGTTTTCCCTTGAAAAACTCCTTTCAAACAACCCTTTATGCTTTCCAGAAATTTTACATCATTTCAGATCAACAATATGTCATTCACATATACTTATCAGAAATGTTGTAGTGCTCCCACTCACTTTATTGTAAATACAAGTTTCTAACAAACTTTGTCTAAACCCAAAAAATTTGATTATCTCATCAAAGCGTATATTCCAACTCTGAGATGCTTACTCCAGTCCTTAGAAGGATTGCTGGAGCTTTGCATACTTGTTAGCATCTTTCCGGATTGTCAAAACTTTCTGGTTGTATCACATACAACCTTTCCTCAAGAAAATCGTCGAGGAAACAATGTTTTGACATCCTATCTGCAAGATTTCATAAATAATGCAATAACTGCTAATAAGATTCCAACAGACTCTTAGCATCACTATGAGCGAGAAAGTCTCATCGTAGTCAACCCCTTGAACTTGTCGGAAACATCTTAGCGACAAGCTGAGCTTTCTTAATGGTGACACATACCATCATTGTCTGTCTTCCCTCTTAGAATCCATCTGTACCCAACAGCCTTACGACCATTAAGTAGTTCTTCCAAAGTCTACACTTTGTTTTCATACATGGATCCTCTCTCGGATTTTATGGCTTCGAGCCATTTTGGAATCCGGGCCCACCATCGCTTCTCCATAGCTAGTAGGTTCATTGTTGTCTAGCAACATGACTTCCAAGACAGGATTACGTGCCACTCTGAAGTAGTACGCATCCTTGTCGTCCTACGAGGTTTGGTAGTGACTTGATCTGAAGTTTCATGATCACTATCATCAGCTTCCACTTCAATTGGTGTAGGTGCCACATGAACAACTTCCTGCGCCCTGCTACACACTAGTTGAAGTGACGGTTCAATAACCTCATCAAGTCTCCACCATCCTCCCACTCAATTTTCTGAGACAAACTTTTCCTGAGAAAGGACCCGATTCAAGAAACAATCCCTATTGCTTTCGGATCTGAATTAGGAGGTATACCCAACTGTTTTGTGTGTCCTATGAAGATGCATTTTATCCGCTTTGGGTTCGAGCTTATCAACCTGAAACTTTTTCACATAAGCGTCGCAGCCCCAAACTTTTAAGAAACGACAACTTAGGTTTCTCCAAACCATAGTTCAAACAGTGTCGTCTGGAATTACGTGGTTCCCTATTAGAGTGAGTGCGGTTGTCTCTAATGCCTAACCCATGAACGATAATGGTAATTCGATAAGAGACATCATGGCACGCACCATATCCAATAGGGTGCAACTATGATGTTCGGACACACCATCACACTATGGTGTTCCAGGCGGTATTAATTGTGAAACAATTTCCACAATGTCTTAATTGCGTGCCAAAGCTCATAACTCAGATACTCATCTCTATGATCATATCATAGACATTTTATCCTCTTGTCATGATGATCTTCAACTTCACTCTGAAATTACTTGAACCATTCAATAATTCAGACTTGTGTTTCATCAAGTAAACATACTCAGTATCCACTCAAATCATCCGTGAAGTAAGAACATAACGATATCCACTGCATGCCTCAGCACTCATTGGACTGCACACATCAAAATGTATTACTTCCAACAAGTTGCTTTCTTGTTCCATTTTACTGAAAACGAGGCTTTCAGTCATCTTGCCCATGTGGTATGATTTGCATGTCTCAAGTGATTCAAAATCAAGTGAGTCCAAACGGTCCATTTGCATGGAGTTTCTTCATGCGTTTTATACCAATATGACTTACATGGCAGTGCCACAAGTAGGTGGTACTATCATTACTATCTTATATTTTTGGCATGAACATGTGTATCACTATGATCGAGATTCAATAAACCATTCATCTTGGGTGCAAGACCATTGAAGGTATTATTCAAATAAAAAGAGTAACCATTATTCTCCTTAAATGAATAACCGTATTGCGATAGACATAATCCAATCATGTCTATGCTCAACGCAAACACCAAATAACAATTATTTAGGTTTAACACCAATCTCGATGGTAGAGGGAGCGTGCGATGCTTGATCACATCAAGATTGGAAAACACTTCCAACACATATCACCAGCCTCACCTTTAGCTAGTCTCTGTTTACTCCGCAGCCTTTTATTTCGAGTTACTAACACTTAGCAACCGAACCGGTATCTAATACCCTGGTGCTACTAGGAGTACTAGTGAAGTACACATGTATATCCAATATACTTCTATCGACCTTGCCAGCCTTGTATCTAGGGTAATTCTGCTCCAGTGGCTGTTCCCCTTATTACAGAAGCACTTAGTCTCGGGTTTGGGTTCAACCTTGGGTTTCTTCACTAGAGCAGCAGCTGATTTGCCGTTTCATGAAGTATCCCTTCTTGCGCTTGCCTTTCTTGAAACTAGTGGTTTCACCAACCATCAACAATTGATGCTCCTTCTTGATTTCTACTTTCGCGGTGTCAAACATCGCGAATCTCTCAAGGATCATCATATCTATCCCTGATATGTTATAGTTCATCACGAAGCTCTAGCAGCTTGGTGGCAATGACTTTGGAAAAACATCACTATCTCATCTAGAAGATTAACTCCCACTCGATTTAAGTGATTGTGGTATTCAAACAATCTGAGCACAAGCTCAACGATTGAGCTTTTCTCCCTTAGTTTGCAGGCTAAGAAACTCGTTGGAGGTCTTATACCTCTTAACGTGGGCATGAGCCTAAAATCCCAATTTCAGCCCTCGAAACATCTCATATGTTTCGCGATGTTTTGAAATCATCTTCGGTGCCTCAACTCTAAACCGTTTAACATTACTGAACTATCACGTAGTTATCAAAACGTGTGTGTCAGATGTTCGCAACATCCACAGACGACGTTCGAGGTTCAGCACACTGAGCGGTGCATTAAGGACATAAGCCTTCTTCGAAGCAAGAGGACAATCCTCAGTTTACGGACCTAGTCCGCATAATCTCTACTATCAACTTTCAACTGAATTTCTCCAGGAACATATCTAAACAGTAGAACTAAAGTGCGAGCTTACGACACAATTTGCAAAGACCTTTTGACTATGTTCAGGATAATTGAGTTCATCTTATGAACTCCCACTCAGATAGACATCCCTCTAGTCATCTAAGGGATTACATGATCCGAATCAACTAGGCCGTGTCCGATCATCACGTGAGACGGACTAGTCATCATCGGTGAACATCTTCATGTTGATCGTATCTACCATACGACTCATGCTCGACCTTTCGGTCTCTTGTGTTCCGAGGCCATGTCTGTACATGCTAGGCTCGTCAAGTCAACCTAAGTGTTTCGCGTGTGTAAATCTGGCTTACACTCGTTGTATGTGAACGTTAGAATCTATCACACCCGATCATCACATGGTTCTTCGAAGCAACGAACTTTCGCAACGGTGCACAGTTAGGGGGAACACTTTCTTGAGATTTTAATGAGGGATCATCTTATTTACTATCGTCGTTCTAAGCAAATAAGATGCATAAACATGATAAACATCACATGCAATCAAAAAGTGACATGATATGGCCAATACCATTTTGCTCCTTTTGATCACCATCTTCAGGGCTCCATGATCATCATTATCACCGGCATGACACCATGATCTCCATCATCGTGTCTCCATGAAGTTGTCTCGCCAACTATTACTTCTACTACTATGGCTAACGGTTTAGCAATAAAGTAAAGTAATTACATGGCGTTGTTCATTGACACGCATGTCATACAATAAATTAAGACAACTCCTATGGCTCCTGCCGGTTGTCATACTCATCGACATGCAAGTCGTGATTCCTATTACAAGAACATGATCAATCTCATACATCACATATCATTCATCACATTCTTTTTGGCCATATCACATCACATAGCATACCCTGCAAAAACAAGTTAGACGTCCTCTAATTGTTGTTTGCATGTTTTACGTGGCTGCTATGGGTTTTTAGCAAGAACGTTTCTTACCTACGCAAAAACCACAACGTGATATGCCAATTGCTATTTACCCTTCATAAGGACCCTTTTCATCGAATCCGATCCGACTAAAGTGGGAGAGACTGGCACCCGCTAGCCACCTTATGCAACAAGTGCATGTCAGTCGGTGGAACATGTCTCACGTAAGTGTACATGTAAGGTCGGTCCGGGCCACTTCATCCCACAATACCGTCGAAACAAGATTGGACTAGTAACGGTAAGCATATTGAACAAAATCAACACCCACAACAACTTGTGTTCTACTCGTGCATAGAAACTATGCATAGACCTAGCTCATGACGCCACTGTTGGGGAACGTAGCAGAAATTCAAAAAATTTCTATGCATCACCAAGATCAATCTATGGAGTAATCTAGCAACGAGGGAAAGGGGAGTGCATCTACATACCCTTGTAGATTGCTAAGCGGAAGCGTTCAAGTGAACGGGGTTGATGGAATCATACTCGTCGTGATCCAAATCACCGATGATCCTACTGCCGAACGAACGGCACCTCCGCGTTCAACACACATGCAACCCGGCGACGTCTCCCATGCCTTGATCCAGCAAGGAGAGAGGGAGAGGTTGGGGAAGACTCCGTCCAGCAGCAACACGACAGCGTGGTGGTGGTGGAGGAGCGTGGCAATCCTGCAGGGCTTCGCCAAGCACCACGGGAGATGAGGAGGGAGAGAGGTAGGGCTGCGCCAAGGAGAGGAAAACTCATGTCTTTGCAGCCCCCCAATACCTCAAGTATATGTAGGGGAAGGGGAGGGGCTGCACCCCATCTAGGGTTCCCTCCCTAGGGGTGGCGGCAGCCCCAAAACCCATCTAGGGTGCGGCCAAGGGGGGAGAGGGGGAAACTTGCCCCCCAAGCAAGGTGGAGGCGCCCCCTCCCCAAACCCTAGGCGCCTTGGTCCCTGGTGGGGGGGGGGGGGTGCACCAGCCCACCTGGGGCTGGTCCCCTCCCACACTTGGCCCATGCAGCCCTCTGGGGCCGGTGGCCCCACCTAGTGGACCCCGGGACCCTCCCGGTGTTCCCGGTACGTTACTGATAGCACCCGAAACTTTTCGGGTGACCAAAACATGACTTCCCATATATAAATCTTTACCTCCAGACCATTTCGGAACTCCTCGTGACGTCCGGGATCTCATCCGGGACTCCGAACAACATTCGGTAACCATGTACATCTATTCCCTATAACCCCAACGTCATCGAACCTTAAGTGTGTAGACCCTACGGGTTCGTGAGACACGTAGTCATGACCGAGACAACTCTCCGGCCAATAACCAACAGCGGGATCTGGATACCCATGTTGGCTCCCACATGGTCCACGATGATCTCATCGGATGCACCACGATGTCGAGGATTCAATCAATCCCGTATTCAATTCCCTTTGTCTAGCGGTATAGTACTTGCCCGAGATTCGATTGTCGGTATCCCGATACCTTGTTCATTCTCATTACCGGCAAGTCTCTTTACTCGTTCCGTAACACATCATCCAGTGATCAACCCCTTGGTCACATTGTGCACATTATGATGATGTCCTACCGAGTGGGCCCAGAGATACCTTTCCGTCACACGGAGTGACAAATCCCAGTCTCGATTCGTGCCAACCCAACAGACACTTTCTGAGATACCCGTAGTGCACCTTTATAGCCACCCAGTTACGTTGTGACGTTTGGTACACCCAAAGCATTCCTACGGTATCCGGGAGTTGCACAATCTCATGGTCTAAGGAAATGATACTTGACATTAGAAAAGCTTTAGCATACGAACTACACGATCTTTGTGCTAGGCTTAGGATTGGGTCTTGTCCATCACATCATTCTCCTAATGATGTGATCCCATTATCAACGACATCCAATGTCCATGGTCAGGAAACCGTAACCATCTGTTGATCAACGAGCTAGTCAACTAGAGGCTTACTAGGGACATGGTGTTGTCTATGTATCCACACATGTATCTGAGTTTCCTATCAATACAATTATAGCATGGATAATAAACAATTATCATTAACAAGGAAATATAATAATAATAACTAATTTATTATTGCCTCTAGGGCATATTTCCAACAATTCGGACATCGGAAAGGTTCCGAGTGATTCGAGTATTTTTCGGAGTACCGGGGAGTTACGGGAATACGGGGAAGAGTATTGGGCCTTAATGGGCCTTAGTGGGAAGGAGAGGCAGCAGCCAAGAGGTGGCGCGCGCCCCTCCCAAGCCCAGTCCAAATTGGACAAGGGGTTTGGGGTGCGGACCCCTTCTCCCTTCCTTCTCCACTCCCCTCCTTTCCCCCCTTCTCCTAGTTGGACTAGGAAAGAAGGAAACCTACTCCAACTAGGAGTAGGAATCCTACTCCCTTGGCGCGCCCCTCCTAGGGACGGCCTCCTCCTCCCTTGCTCCTTTATATACTGGGGCAGGGGGGCACCCCATAGACACAACAATTGATCCTTGAGATCTCTTAGCTGTGTGCGGTGCCCCCTCCACCATAATCCACCTTGATAATATCGTAGCGGTGCTTAGGCGAAGCCCTGCGTCGGTAGAACATCATCATGAAGGAAATATGCCCTAGAGGCAATAATAAAGTTATTATTTATTTCCTTATTTCATGATAAATGTTTATTATTCATGCTAGAATTTTATTAACCGGAAACATAATACATGTGTGAATACATAGACAAACATAGTGTCACTAGTATGCCTCTACTTGACTAGCTCGTGAATCAAAGATGGTTAAGTTTCCTAGCCATAGACATGAGTTGTCATTTGATTAACAGGATCACATCATTAGGAGAATGATGTGATTGACATGACCCATTCCGTTAGCCTAGCACTTGATTGTTTAGTATGTTGCTATTGCTTTCTTCATGACTTATACATGTTCCTGTAACTATGAGATTATGCAACTCCTGTTTACCGGAGGAACACTTTGGGTGCTACCAAACGTCACAACGTAACTGGGTGATTATAAAGGACTACTACAGGTGTCTTCAAAGGTACATGTTGGGTTGGCGTATTTCGAGATTAGGTTTTGTCACTACGATTGTCGGAGAGGTATCTCTGGGCCCTCTTGGTAATGCACATCACTATAAGCCTTGCAAGCAATGTAACTAATGAGTTAGTTACGGAATGATGCATTATGTAACGAGTAAATAGACTTGCCAGTAACGAGATTGAACTAGGTATTGGATACCGACGATCGAATCTCGGGCAAGTAACATACCGATGACAAAGGGAACAACGTATGTTGTTATGCGGTTTGACCGATAAAGATCTTCATAGAATATGTGGGAGCCAATATGAGCATCCAGGTTCCGCTATTGGTTATTGACCGAGAATAGTTCTAGGTCATGTCTACATTGTTCTCGAACCCGTAGGGTCCGCACGCTTAAGGTTTCGATGACAGTTATATTATGAGTTTATGAGTTTTGATGTACCGAAGGAGTTCGGAGTCCCGGATGAGATCGGGGACATGACGAGGAGTCTCGAAATGGTCGAGACATAAAAATCGATATATTGGATGACTATATTCGGAGTTCGGAAAGGTTCCGAGTGATTCAGGTATTTTTCGGAGTACCGGAGAGTTACAGGAATTCGCCGGGGAGTATATGGGCCTTATTGGGCCATACGGGAATAGAGGAGAGAGGCCAAAAGGAAAGAGGCCTGCCCCCCCCCTCTGGTCTGAATTGGACAGGGGGGCCAACCCCCTTTTCCTTCTCCCTCTCCTCCTCTTTTCTTCTCCAACAAGGAAAGGAGGAGTCCTACTCCCGGTGGGAGTAGGACTCCCCCCTTGGCGCGCCTCCTCCATAGGCCGGCCGCCTCCCCCCTTGCTCCTATATATATGGGGACAGGGGGGTACCACAAGGACACAACAACAATTGATCCTTGAGATCTATTAGCCGTGTGCGGTGCCCCCCTCCACCATAGTCCTCCTCGATAATATTGTAGCGGTGCTTAGGCGAAGCCCTGCGACGATAGAACATCAAGATCGTCACCACGCCGTCGTGCTGACGGAACTCTCCCTCGACATTCGGCTAGATCGGAGTCCGAGGGACGTCATCGAGCTGAACGTGTGCTAGAACTTGGAGGTGCCGTAGTTTCAGTGCTTGATCGGTCGGGCCGTGAAGACGTACGACTACATCAACCACGTTGTTCTAACGCTTCCGCTTACGGTCTACGAGGGTACGTGGACATTACTCTCCCCTCTCATTGCTATGCATCACCATGATCTTGCGTGTGCGTAGGAATTTTTTTTAAATTACTACATTCCCCAACAGTGGTATCAGAGCCTAGGTTTTATGCGTTGATGTTATTTGCACGAGTAGAACACAAGTGAGTTGTGGGCGATACAAGTCATACTGCTTACCAGCATGTCATACTTTGGTTCGGCGGTATTGTTGGATGAAGCGGCCCGGACTGACATTACGCGTACACTTACGCGAGACTGGTTTTACCGCCGTGCTTCGCACACAGGTGACTAGCGGGTGTCTATTTCTCCAACTTTAGTTGAACCGAGTGTGGCTACGCCCGGTCCTTGAGAAGGTTAAAACAACACTAACTTGACGAACTATCATTGTGGTTTTGATGTGTAGGTAAGAACGTTTCTTGCTCAGCCCGTAGCAGCCACGTAAAATTTGCAACAACAAAGTAGAGGACGTCTAACTTGTTTTTGCAGGGCATGTTGTGATGTGATATGGTCAAGACGTGATGAGATATAAGTTGTTGTATGAGATGATCATGTTTTGTTGAAGTTATCGGCAACTGGCAAAAGCCCTATGGTTGTCTCTTTGTTGCATAAGATGCAAGTGCCAAATAATTGCTTTACTTTATCGCTATACGATAGCAATAGTTGCAAGAGCAATAGTTGACGAGACGACCATGTGACGACACATTGATATAGATCAAGATGATGAAGATCATGGTGTCGTGCCGGTAACGATAGAGATCATGACAGTACTTTGGAGATGGAGATCACAAGCACAAGATGATGATGGCCATATCATATCACTTATATTGATTGCATGTGATGTTTATCTTTTATACATCTTATTTTGCTTAGTTTGACGGTAGCATTTTAAGATGATCTCTCACTAAATTATCAAGAAGTGTTCTCCCTGATTATGCACCGTTGCGAAAGTTCTTCGTGCTGAGACACCACGTGATGATCGGGTGCGATAGGCTCTACGTTCAAATACAACGGGTGCAAAACAGTTGCACACGCGGAATACTCAGGTTAAACTTGACGAGCCTAGCATATAACAGATATGGCCTTGGAACACGGAGACCGAAAGGTCGAGCGTGAATCATATAGTAGATATGATCAACATATTGATGTTCACTGTTGAAACTACTCCATCTCACGTGACGATCGGACATGGTGTAGTTGATATGGATCACGTAATCACTTAGAGGATTAGAGTGATGTCTATCTAAGTGGGAGTTCTTAAGTAATATGATTAATTGAACTTTAATTTATCATGAACTTAGTCCTGGTAGTATTTTGCAAATTCTGTTGTAGATCAATAGCTTGCATTGTTGCTTTCATATGTTTATTTTGATATGTTCCTAGAGAAAATTGTGTTGAAAGATGTTGGTAGCAATGATGCGGATTGGATCCGTGATCTGAGGTTTATCCTCATTGCTGCACAGAAGAATTATGTCCTTAATGCACCGCTAGGTGACAGACCTATTGCAGGAGCAGATGCAGACGTTATGAACGGTTGGCTAGCTCTATATGATGACTACTTGATAGTTTAGTGCACCATGCTTAACGGCTTAGAATCGGGACTTCAAAGACATTTTGAACGTCATGGACCATATGAGATGTTCCAGGAGTTGAAGTTAATATTTCCAGCAAATACCCGAGTTGAGAGATATGAAGTCTCCAACAAAGTTCTATAGCTAAAAGATGGAGGAGAATCGCTCAACTAGTGAGCATGTGCTCAGATTGTCTGGGTACTACAATCACTTGAATCAAGTGGGAGTTAATCTTCCAGATAAGATAGTGATTGACAGAATTCTCTAGTCACCATCACTAAGTTACTAGAACTTCGTGATGAACTATAGTATGCAAGGGATGACGAAAACGATTCCCGAGCTCTTCGTGATGTTGAAATCGACGAAGGTAGAAATCAAGAAAGAGCATCAAGTGTTGATGGTTGACAAGATCACTAGTTTCAAGAAAAGGGCAAAGGGAAAGAAAGGGGAACTTCAAGTAGAATGACAAGCAAGTTGTCACTCCCACGAAGAAGCCCAAAGCTGAACCAAAGCCTGAAACTGAGTGCTTACACTGCAAAGGAAATGGTCACTTGAAACGGAAATACCCTGAATATTTGGTGGGTAAGAAGGATGGCAGAGTGAACAAGGGTATATTTGATATACAGATTATTGATGTGTACCTTACTAGTGTTTATAGTAGCCCCTGAGTATTTGATACTTGTTCAGTTGCTAAAAATTAATGACTCGAAACAGGAGTTAAAGAATAAACAGAGACTAGTTGAGGGTGAAGTGACGATGTGTATTGGAAGTGGTTCCAAGATTGATATGATCATCATTGCACACTCCCTATACTTTCGGGATTAGTGTTAAACCTAAATAAATGTTATTTGGCATTTGCGTTGAACATGAATATGATTTGATCATGTTTATTGCGATACGGTTATTCATTTAAAGTCAAAGAATAATTGTTGTTCTGTTTACATGAATAAAACCTTCGATGGTTATACACCCAATGAAAATAGTTTGTTGAATCTCGATCGTAGTGATACACATATTCTTAATATTGACGCCAAAAGATGCAAAGTTAATAATGATAGTGCAACTTATTTGTGGCACTGCCGTTTAGGTCATATTGGTGTAAAGCGCATGAAGAAACTCCATGCTGATGGGCTTTTGGAATCACTTGATTATGAATCACTTGATGCTTGCGAACCATGCGTCATGGGCAAGATGACTAAGACTCCGTTCTCCGAAACAATGGAGCGAGCAACAGATTTGTTGGAAATAATACATACCAATGTATGAGATCCAATGAGTGTTGATGCTCGTGGCAAGTATCGTTATTTTCTGACCTTCACGGATGATTTGAGCAGATATGGGTATATCTACTTAATGAAGCACAAGTCTGAAACATTTGAAAAGTTCAAAGAATTTCAGAGTGAAGTGGAGAATCATCGTAACAAGAAAATAAAGTTTCTGTGATTTGATCGCAGAGACAAATATTTGAGTTACGAGTTTGGTCTTCAATTAAAACAATGTGGAATAGTTTCACAAACTCACGCCACCTGGAACACCACAATGTAATGGTGTGTCCGAATGTCGTAATCGTACTTTACTAGATATGGTGCGATCTATGATGTCTCTTATCAGTTTACCATTATTGTTTTGGGGTTATGCATTAGAGACAGCTGCATTCACGTTTAATAGGGCACCATCTAAATCCATTGAGACGACACCGTATGAACTATGGTTTAGCAGTAAACCTAAGCTGTCGTTTCTTAAAGCTTGGAGTTGCGATGCTTATATGAAAAAGGTTTTCAACCTGATAAGCTCGAACCCAAATCGGAGAAGTGCGTCTTCATAGAATACCCAAAGGTAACTATTGGGTACACCTTCTATCACAGATCCGAAGGCAAGTTATTCGTTGCTAAGATGGATCCTTTCTAGAGAAGAAGTTTCTCTCGAAAGAAGTGAGTGGGAGGAAAGTAGAACTTGATGAGGTAATTGTACCTTCTCCCTTATTGGAAAGTAGTTCATCACATAAATCAGTTCCAGTGATTACTACACCAATTAGTGAGGAAGTTAATGATGATGATCATGAAACTTCAGATCAAGTTGCTGCCAAACCTCGTAGGTCTTCCAGAGTAAGATCCGCACCAGAGTGGTACCGAAATCATGTTCTGGAAGTCATGTTACTAGACCATGATGAACCTATGAACTATGAGGAAGCGACGATGAGCCCAGATTCCACGAAATTGCTTGAGGCCATAAAATCTGAGATATGATCCATGTATGAGAACAAAGTATGGACTTTGATTGACTTGCTCAATGATCAGCAAGCCATGTTAAATAAATGGATCTTCAAGAGGAAGACGGACACTGATAGTAGTGTTACTATCTACTAAGCTCGACTTGTTGCGAAAGGTTTTTAACAAGTTCAAGGTATTGAATACGATGAGATTTTCTCACTCGTATCGAAGCTTAAGTCTGTCTGAATCATGTTAGCAATTGCCACATTTTATGAAATCTGGCAAATGGATGTCAAAACTGCATTCCTTAATGGTTTTATTAAAGAAGAGTTGTATATGATGCAACCAAAAAGTTTTTGTCAATCCTAAAGATGCTAACAAAGTGTGCAAGCTCCAGCAATCCATCAATGGACTGGTGCAAGCATCTCGGAGTTGGAATATATGCTTTGATGAGTTGATCAAAGCATATGGTTTTATACAGACTTTTGGAAAGAATTGTATTTACAAGAAAGTGAGTGGGAGCACTACAGCATTTCTGATAAGTATATGTGAATGACATATTATTAATTGGAAATGATGTAGAATTTTCTGGAAAGCATAAATGAGTGTTTGAAAGGAGTTTTTCAAAGAAAGACCTCGGTGAAGCTGCTTACACATTGAGCATCAAGATCTATATAGATAGATCAAGACGCTTGATAAGTTTTTCAATGAGTACACACCTTGATAATTTTTTTGAAGTAGTTCAAAATGGAACAGTCAAAGAAAGAGTTCTTGCCTGTGTTGCAAGGTGTGAAGTTGAGTAAGACTCAAAATCCGACTATGGCAGAAAATAGAAAGAGAATGAAAAGTCATTCCCTATGCCTTGGCCATAGGTTCTATAAAGTATGCCATGCTGTGAACCAGACCAATTGTATACCTTGCTCTGTGTTTGGCAAAGGAATACAATTTTGATCTAATAGTAGATCACTGGACATCGGTCAAGAATATCCTTAGTGAGGACTAAGGAGATGTTTCTCGATTATGGAGGTCATAAAAGAATTCATCGTAAAAGTTACATCGGTGCAAGCTTTTACACCGATCCAGATGACTCTAGGTCTCAATCTGGATACATACTGAAAGTGGGAGCAATTAGCTAAAGTAGCTCCGTGCAGAGCATTGTAGACATAGAATATTTGCAATATACAGGCGGCTTTGAATGTGATAGAACCGTTGACTAAGCTTCTCTCATGATCAAAACATGATCATACCTTTGTACTCTTTGGGTGTTAATCACATAGCAATGTGAACTAGAATATTGACTCTAGTAAACCCTTTGGGTGTTGGTCACATGAAGATGTGAACTATGGGTGTTAATCATATACATATATGAATATTGGTATTAAATCACATGGCGATGTGAACTAGATTATTGACTCTAGTGCAAGTGGGAGACTAAAGGAAATATGCCCTAGAGGCAATAATAAAGTTATTATTTATTTCCTTATTTCATGATAAATGTTTATTATTCATGCTAGGATTGTATTAACCGGAAACATAATACATGTGTGAATACATAGACAAACATAGTGTCACTAGTATGCCTCTACTTGACTAGCTCATAAATCAAAGATGGTTAAGTTTCCTAGCCATAGACATGAGTTGTCATTTGATTAACGGGAACACATCATTAGGAGAATGATGTGATTGACATGACCCATTCCGTTAGCCTAGCACTTGATCGTTTAGTATGTTGCTATTGCTTTCTTCATGACTTATACATGTTCCTGTAACTATGAGATTATGCAACTCCCGTTTACCGGAGGAACACTTTGGGTGCTACCAAACATCACAACATAACTGGGTGATTATAAGGGAGTACTACAGGTGTCTCCAAAGGTACATGTTGGGTTGACGTATTTCGAGATTAGGTTTTGTCACTCCGATTGTCGGAGAGGTATCTCTAGGCCCTCTCGGTAATGCACATCACTATAAGCCTTGCAAGCAATGTAACTAATGAGTTAGTTACAGAATGATGCATTACGTAACGAGTAAAGAGACTTGCCAGTAACGAGATTGAACTAGGTATTGGATACCGACGATCGAATCTCGGGCAAGTAACATACCGATGACAAAGGGATAACGTATGTTGTTATGCGGTTTGACCGATAAAGATCTTCGTAGAATATGTGGGAGCCAATATGAGCATCCAGGTTCTGCTATTGGTTATTGACCGAGAATAGTTCTAGGTCATGTCTACATTGTTCTTGAACCCGTAGGGTCCGCACGCTTAAGATTTCGATGACAGTTATATTATGAGTTTATGAGTTTTGATGTACCGAATGAGTTAGGAGTCCCGGATGAGATCGGGGACATGACGAGGAGTCTCGAAATGGTCGAGACGTAAAAATCGATATATTGGATGATTATATTCGGAGTTCGGAAAGGTTCCGAGTGATTCGGGTATTTTTCGGAGTACCGGAGAGTTACGGGAATTCGCCGGGGAGTATATGGGCCTTATTGGGCCATACGAGAATAGAGGAGAGAGGTCAAAAGGAAAGAGGCCTGCGCCCCCCCTCTGGTCCGAATTGGACAAGGGGGCCAGCCCCCTTTTCCTTCTCCCTCTCCTACTCTTTTCTTCTCCAACAAGGAAAGGAGGAGTCCTACTCCCGGTGGGAGTAGGACTCCCCCCTTGGTGCGCCTCCTCCATAGGCCGGCCGCCTCCCCCCTTGCTCCTATATATATGGGGGCAGGGGGGCACCCCAAGGACACAACAACAATTGATCCTTGAGATCTATTAGCCGTGTGCGGTGCCCCCCTCCACCATAGTCCTCCTCGATAATATTGTAGCGGTGCTTAGGCGAAGCCCTGCGACGGTAGAACATCAAGACCGTCACCACGCCGTCATGCTGACGGAACTCTCCCTCGACACTCGGCTGGATCGGAGTCCGAGAGATGTCATCGAGCTGAACGTGTGCTAGAACTCGGAGGTGCCGTAGTTTCGGTGCTTGATCGGTCGGGCCATGAAGACGTACGACTACATCAACCACGTTGTTCTAACGCTTCCGCTTACGGTCTACGAGGGTACATGGACATTACTCTCCCCTCTCGTTGCTATGCATCACCATGATCTTGCGTGTGCGTAGGATTTTTTTTAAATTACTATGTTCCCCAACACATCATTGTCACCACGTCGTCGTGCTGACGGAACTCTCCCTCAAAGCTCGGATGGATCGGAGTTCGAGGGACGTCATCGAGTTGAATGTGTGCAAGAATTCGGAGGTGCCGTGCGTTTGGTACTTGATCGGTCGGATCGTGAAGACGCACGACTACATCAACCGTGTTGTGCTAATGCTTCCGCTTTCGGTCTACGAGGGTACGTGGACAACACTCTCCCCTCTCGTTGCTATGCATCACCATGATCTTGCGTGTGCGTAGGAAATTTTTGAAATTACTACGTTCCCCAACAGTGGCATCCGAGCCTAGGTTTTATGCGTTGATGTTATATGCACGAATAGAACACAAGTGAGTTGTGGGCGATACAAGTCATACTGCTTACCAGCATGTCATACTTTGGTTCGGCAGTATTATTGGATGAAGCGGCCCGGACAGACATACGCGTACGCTTATGTGAGACTGGTTCTACCGACGTGCTTTGCACACAGGTGGCTGGCGGGTGTCAGTTTCTCCAACTTTAGTTGAACCGAGTGTGGCTACGCCCGGTCCTTGAGAAGGTTAAAACAGCACTAACTTGATGAACTATCATTGTGGTTTTGATGCGTAGGTAAGAACGGTTCTTGCTCAGCCCGTAGCAGCCATGTAAAACTTGCAACAACAAAGTAGAGGACGTCTAACTTGTTTTTGCAGGGCATGTTGTGATGTGATATGGTCAACACGTGATGAGATATAAGTTGTTGTATGAGATGATCATGTTTTATTGAAGTTGTCGGCAACTGGCAGAAGCCTTATGGTTGTCTCTTTATTGCATAAGATGCAAGCGCCAAATAATTGCTTTACTTTATCGCTATGCGATAGCAATAGTTGCAAGAGAAATAGTTGGTGTGACGACCATGTGACGACACATTGATATAGATCAAGATGATGGAGATCATGGTGTCATGCCGGTGATGATGGAGATCATGACGATGCTTTGGAGATGGAGATCAAAGGCACAAGATGATGATGGCCATATCATGTCACATATTTTTGATTGCATATGATGTTTATCTTTTATACATCTTATTTTGTTTTGATTGACGGTAGCATTATAAGATGATCTCTCACTAAATTTCAAGATAAAAGTGTTCTCCCTGAGTATGCACCGTTGCCAAAGTTCGTCGTGCCCAGACACCACGTGATGATCGGGTGTGATAAGCTCTACGTCCATCTACAACGGGTGCAAGCCAGTTTTGCACACGCGGAATACTCAGGTTAAACTTGACGAGCCTAGCATATGCAGATATGGCCTCGGAACACTGGAGACCGAAAGGTCGAGCGTGAATCATATAGTAGATATGATCAACATAGTGATGTTCACCATTGAAAACTACTCCATCTCACGTGATGATCGGTTATGGTTTAGTTGATTTGGATCACGTGATCACTTAGATGACTAGAGGGATGTCTATCTAAGTGGGAGTTCTTAAGTAATATGATTAATTGAACTTAAATTTATCATGAACTTAGTCCTGGTAGTATTTTGCAAATTATGTTGTAGATCAATAGCTCGCGTTGTTGTTGTCATATGTTAATTTTGATATGTTCCTAGAGAAAACTGTGTTGAAAGATGTTAGTAGCAATGATGCGGATTGGATCCGCGATGTGAGGATTGTCCTCATTGCTGCACAGAAGAATTATGTCCTTGATGCACCTCTAGGTGACAGACCTATTGCAGGAGCAGATGCAGACGTTATGAACGTTTGGCTAGCTCAATATGATGACTACTTGATAGTTTAGTGCACCATGCTTAACGGCTTAGAATCGGGACTTCAAAAGACGTTTTTGAACGTCATGGACCATATGAGATGTTCCAGGAGTTGAAGTTAATATTTCAAGCAAATACCCGAGTCCAGAGATATGAAGTCTCCAACAAGTTCTATAGCTAAAAGATGGAGGAGAATTGCTCAACTAGTGAGCATGTGCTCAGATTGTCTGGGTACTACAATCGCTTGAATCAAGTGGGAGTTAATCTTCTAGATAAGATAGTGATTGACATAGTTCTCTAGTCACCATCACCAAGTTAGTAGAACTTCGTGATGAACTATAGTATGCAAAGGATGACGAAAACGATTCCCGAGCTCTTCATGATGTTGAAATCAACAAAGGTAGAAATCAAGAAAGAGCATCAAGTGTTGATGATTGACAAGACCACTAGTTTCAAGAAAAGGACAAAGGGAAAGAAAGGGAACTTCAAGTAGAATGACAAGCAAGTTGTCACTCCCACGAAGAAGCCCAAAGCTGGACCAAAGCCTGAAACTGAGTGCTTACACTGCAATGGAAATGGTCACTGGAAATGGAAATGCCCTGAATATTTGGTGGATAAGAAGGATGGCAAAGTGAACAAGGGTATATTTGATATACAAGTTATTGATGTGTGCCTTACTAGTGTTTATAGTAGCCCCTGAGTATTTGATACTTGTTCGGTTGCTAAGATTAGTAACTCGAAACAGGAGTTACATAATAAATAGAGACTAGTTGAGGGGAAGTGACGATGAGTGTTGGAAGTAGTTCCAAGATTGATATGATCATCATCACACACTCCCTATACTTTCGGGATTAGTGTTAAACCTAAATAAATGTTATTTGGCATTTGCATTGAGCATGAATATGATTTGATCATGTTTATTGAAATACGGTTATTCATTTAAAGTCAGAGAATAATTGTTGTTCTGTTTACATGAATAAAACCTTCAATGGTCATATACCCAATGAAAATAGTTTGTTGGATCTCGATCGTAGTGATACACATATTCATAATATTGATGCCAAAAGATGCAAAGTTAATAATGATAGTGCAACTTATTTGTGGCACTTCCATTTGTGTCATATCGGTGTAAAGCGCATGAAGAAACTCCATAAAAATGGACTTTCGGAATCACTTGATTATGAATCATTTGATGCTTGCGAACCGTGCCTTATTGGCAAGATGACTAAAACTCCGTTCTCCGAAACGAGCTACTGACTTATTGGAAATAATACATACCGATGTATGCGATCCAATGAGTGTTGATGCTCGTGGCAAATATCGTTATTTTCTGACCTTCACAGATGATTTGAGCAGATATGGGTATATCTATTTAATGAAACACAAGTCTGAAACATTTGAAAAGTTCAAAGAATTTCAGAGTGAAGTGGAGAAACATCGTAACAAGAAAATAAAGTTTCTTTGATCTGATCGTAGAGGAGAATATTTGAGTTACGAGTTTGGCCTTCATATAATACAATGTGCAATAGTTTCACAGCTCACGCCACATGGAACACCACAGCGTAATGGTGTGTCCGAACGTCATAACCGCACTTTATTGGATATGGTGCGATCTATGATGTATCTTACCGATTTACCACTATCGTTTTGGGGTTATGCATTAGAGACAGCTACATTCACTTTAAATAGGGCACCATCAAAATCCGTTGAGACGAAGCCTTATGAACTGTGGTTTGGCAAGAAACCAAAGTTGTCGTTTCTTAAAGTTTGGGGTTCCAATGCTGATGTGAAAAAGTTTCAGCATGATAAGCTCAAACCCAAGTCGGAGAAGTGCGTCTTCATAGAATACCCAAAAGAGACTATTGGGCACACCTTCTATCACAGATCCGAAGGCAAGATTTTTTTTGCTTAATATGGATCCTTTCTAGAGAAGTTTCTCTCGAAAGAAGTGAGTGGGAGGAAAGTAGAACTTGATGAGGTAACTGTACCTACTCCCTTATTGGAAAGTAGTTCATCATAGAAATCTGTTCCTGTGATTCCTACACCAATTAGTGAGGAAGCTAATGATGATGACCATGTAACTTCAGATCAAGTTACTACCAAACCTCGTAGGTCAACCAGAGTAAGATCCGCACCAGAGTGGTACGGTAATCCTATTATGGAGGTCATGTTACTTGACCATGGCGAACCTACGAACTATGAGGAAGCGATGATGAGCCCAGATTCCGCGAAATAGCTTGAGGCCATGAAATCTGAGATGGGATCCATGTATGAGAACAAAGTATGGACTTTGGTTGACTTGCCCGATGATCGGCAAGCCATCAAGAATAAATGGATCTTCAAGAGGAAGACGGATGCTGATAGTAGTGTTACTATCTACAAAGCTTGAATTGTCGCAAAATGGTTTTCGACAAGTTCAAGGTGTTGACTACGATAAGATTTCCTCACTCGTAGCGATGCTTAAGTCTGTCCGAATCATGTTAGCAAATTGCCGTATTTTATGAAATCTTGCAAATGGATAAACAAAACTGCATTCCTTAATGGATTTATTGAAGAAGAGTTGTATATGATACAACCATAAGGTTTTTTCAATCCTAAAGGTGCTAACAAAATATGCAAGCTCCAGCGATCCATCTATGGACTGGTGCAAGCATCTCGGAGTTGGAATATACGCTTTGATAAGTTGATCAAAGCATATAGTTTTAATACAGACTTGTGGTGAAGCCTGTATTTACAAGAAAGTGAGTGGGAGCACTACAACATTTCTGATAAGTATATGTGAATGACATATTGTTGATCGGAAATAATGTAGAATTATTCTGCAAAGCATAAAGGAGTGTTTGAAAGGAGTTTTTCAAAGAAAGACCTCGGTGAAGCTGCTTACATATTGAGCATCAAGATCTATAGAGATAGATCAAGACGCTTGATAAGTTTTTCAATGAGTACATACCTTGACAAGATTTTGAAGTAGTTCAAAATGGAACAGTCAAATAAAGAGTTCTTGCCTATGTTACAAGGTGTGAAATTGAGTAAGAATCAAAATCCCGACCACGGCAGAAGATAGAAAGAGAATGAAAGTCATTCCCTATGCCTTGGCCATAGGTTCTATAAAGTATGCCATGCTGTGTACCAGATCTATTGTATACCCTACAATGATTTTGGCAAGGGAGTACAATAGTGATCTAGGAGTAGATCACTGGACAACGGTCAAAATTATCCTTAGTGGAATAAGGATATGCTTCTCGATTATGGAGGTGACAAAAAGGTTCGTCGTAAAGGGTTACGTCGATGCAAATTTTGACACTGATCCAGATGACTCTAAATTTCAATCTGGATACATATTGAAAGTGGGAGCAATTAGCTAGAGTAACTCCGTGCAGAGCATTGTTGACATAGAAATTTGCAAAATGCATACGAATCTGAATGTGGCAGACCCGTTGACTAAAGTTCTCTCACAAGCAAAACATGATCACACCTTAGTACTCTTTGGGTGTTAATAACATAGCGATGTGAACTAGATTATTGACTCTAGTAAACCCTTTGGGTGTTGGTCACATGACGATGTGAACTATGGGTATTAATCACATGGTGATGTGAGCTATTGGTATTAATTCACATGGTGATGTGAACTAGATTATTGACTCTAGTGCAAGTGGGAGACTGAAGTAAATATGCCCTAGAGGCAATCATAAAGTTATTGTTTATTTCCTTAAATCATGATAAATGTTTATTATTCATGCTAGAATTGTATTAACCAGAAACATAATACATGTGTGAATACATAGACAAACAGAGTGTCACTAGTATGCCTCTACTTGACTAGCTCGTTAATTAAAGATGGTTATGTTTCCTAACCATAGACATGAGTTGTCATTTGATTAACATGATCACATCATTAGGAGAATGATGTGATTGACTTGACCCATTTCGTTAGCTTAGCACTTGATCGTTTAGTATGTTGCTATTGCTTTCTTCATGACTTATACATGTTCCCATGACTATGAGATTATGCAACCCCCGTTTACTAGAGGAACACTTTGTGTGCTACCAAATGTCACAACATAACTGGGTGATTATAAAGGTGCTCTATAGGTGTCTCCGAAGGTACTTGTTGGGTTGGCGTATTTCGAGATTAGGATTTGTCACTCCGATTGTCGGAGAGGTATCTCTGGGCCCACTCAGTAATGCACATCACTATAAGCCTTGCAAGCATTGTAACTAATGAGTTAGTTGCGGGATGATGTATTACGGAGCGAGTAAAGAGACTTGCCGGTAACGAGATTGAACTAGGTATTGAGATACCGACGATCGAATCTCGGGCAAGTAACATACCAATGACAAAGGGAACAACGTATGTTGTTATGCGGTTTGACCGATAAAGATCTTCGTAGAATATGTGGGAGCCAATATGAGCATCCAGGTTCTGCTATTGGTTATTGACCGGAGACGTGTCTCGGTCATGTCTACATTGTTCTTGAACCCGTAGGGTCCGCATGCTTAAAGTTCGATGATGGTTATATTATGAGTTTATGTGTTTTGATGTACCGAATGTACTTCGGAGTCCCGGATGAGATCGGGGATATGACGAGGAGTCTCGAAATGGTCGAGACGTAAAGATCGATATATTGGACGACTATATTCGGACATCGGAAAGGTTCCGAGTGATTCGGGTATTTTTCGGAGTACCGGGGAGTTACGGGAATACGGGGAAGAGTATTGGGCCTTAATGGGCCTTAGTGGGAAGGAGAGGCAGCAGCCAGGAGGTGGCGCGCGCCCCTCCCAAGCCCAGTTCGAATTGGACAAGGGGTTTGGGGCGCGGCCCCCCTCTCCCGTCCTTCTCCACTCCCCTCCTTTCCCCCCTTCTCCTAGTTGGATTAGGAAAGAAGGAAACCTACTCCTACTAGGAGTAGGAATCCTACTCCCTTGGCGCGCCCCTCCTACGGCCGACCTCCTCCTCCCTTGCTCCTTTATATACGGGGGCAGGGAGGCACCACATAGACACAACAATTGATCCTTGAGATCTCTTAGCCGTGTGCGGTGCCCCCCTCCATCATAATCCACCTCGATAATATCATAGCAGTGCTTAGGCGAAGCCCTGTGTCGGTAGAACATCATCATCGTCACCACGTCGTCGTGCTGACGGAACTCTCCCTCAAAACTCGGTTGGATTGGAGTTCGAGGGACGTCATCGAGCTGAACGTGTGCAAGAACTCGGAGGTGCCGTGCGTTCGGTACTTGATCGGTCGGATCGTGAAGACATACGACTACATCAACCGCGTTGTGCTAACGCTTCCACTTTTGGTCTACGAGGGTACGTGGACAACACTCTCCCCTCTCATTGCTATGCATCACCATGATCTTGCGTGTGCGTAGGAAAATTTTGAAATTACTATGTTCCCCAACAAAATCTGCCCTTGATAAAGGCGGACCGGGACGGACTAATAGTGCGATGTGCCATGGGGGTTAACCTAGTTGCCATGCCTTTCGCAGGGAACTTCACGAAGTTATTTATCAACGCGATGGGGCGGAACTAAGAAATGGAGTCGGCGCCCTTGACCTTGGGGATGAGAGTGGGAATGGCATAATTCAGATGGGAGATGTCGATAGTGCCAAGCCAAAATCCTTGTATGATCTTACACACCAACGTGTGGAGAGAGGGCCAGAATCGCTTAAAGAAGGGTATCAAGAAGCCATCTGGGCCCGAGGCCGAGTTGACATTTGCAGAATTGATGGCCATCTCAATTTCCTCAATAGAAGGAGGAATCATTAGGGCCGCATTCTCGTCGGCCAAAACCCGTTTGTCTTGAGTCTAGAGGTTAGGGGAGAGGATGAGGCCCGAGGCTGGCCTGGCAGCAAGGAGCGAGAAAAAGAAGTTGAACATGTGTTCCATGATCAATTGGGGGTCAACTACCCTAGTACCATCAATGACAAGGCTGTCAATGGAGCATTTACGAGGGCGGCCATTAGCAATAGCAAAAAAGGCCTTAGGAGAGTTGCCCTTAAGGACCCAATTGATAGAACCTCACTGC
Source organism: Triticum dicoccoides (assembly GCF_002162155.2). Classification (NCBI taxonomy): domain Eukaryota; kingdom Viridiplantae; phylum Streptophyta; class Magnoliopsida; order Poales; family Poaceae; genus Triticum; species Triticum dicoccoides. Next base: position 63,225,099 of record NC_041387.1, on the reverse strand, counting down.
CTCCAATAGATCTCAACCTGCTGGTGTAAATGCATGGGGAAGCCCTCAAGCTCGTACCTATGGCTCCACCTAGCGGCCAAAAGGACGAAAATGTTAGCCTCAATGACAAGAGAAGAGATCTGGCCCAACAAGTCCCGCTTGTTCCTAAGAACATCAGCCGCACGGTTACGGCCCCGACCCTTAAGGAATTTGCGGAGCTGATAGGAGCAGAAATGCCAGTTGTCCATAGAACCGAAGGATCTAACTCTAGAATCAAGAAGAGACTCGATCTTCGTCGTGACCAAGTCAAAGAACCCATCAACAAGGAGCCAGGAGGCGTTGAATTGGAATCTGGAGGTGGAAACAGGAGGGGTGATACCCAGGTCCAAGATGAGGGGGGAATGGTCTGAACCAACATGAATAAGCATAGAGAGGGAGGCTCGAGGAAACAGCACATCCCAAGAGTGGGAGCAAAAACACGATCAAGCACGAAGCGGGTAGGATTCGCCTAGTGATTAGACCAGGTGAAGCGAGACCCCATCCTAGGGAACTCGCGGAGTGCACATTCGGCAATAAAATCGTTAAACGCATCCACAACCGCCATAAAAAATTAGGATTATTTTTGTCAGCAGGAGACCGAAGGAGGTTAAAGTCACCACCAATAAGCAGGGGAATGCTGCAATAATCAATCTTAGCAACTAGTTCATCAAGGAAAAGCGGGGACAAAGAGTGATCGACCGGGCCGTAAACAACCATGATCTCCCAGAGCACATTAAGACTCTTGTGACACACCACCATACTAGCCCAAAAGATACCAAGATCAAAGGCAACGAAGTCAACGAAGTCAAAGACACCCAATCTAGCACCAATAAGGATGCCTCCAGAGTGACTAGAAGCAGGGAGGCATCGCCAAAATAACCGATCCGCCCCAGCAATCGAGGCAAGCTCAGGAAATGAGAAATAATCCTTAAAGGTTTCAATAAGCCCAAAAAAGTCAGCATTAACATCACGAACCAAGTCCCAAATTTGGTCACGACGCCCCCTAGCGCCGAAACCACAAATATTCCAAAAACCTCCCTTCATTTAAACAAAAGATTTTTGATCTGGAGGCTCGATCGGCTCGGAGCCACGAACACCTTAGCTCTGGTGGTTTTATTTTTCTTGTTTGTGATGGGAGGAGGGCCACTACCCTCCTGCACCACCCCAGTACCACAATCTACGGGCTTGGCTGCCGTCGAGGCATCTGCCTCCTTAGATTTAGCCAGGGCGGCCTCCTTATCTTTAGCGAGGGCGGCTTGAGCAACTTCGTTAAGGCGAATCACAGAAAGAAGAGAGGATGGGGATCCACAAATGTGATCAACTTCAACCCTAATGTCAGACATAATGTTGCAGAGGTGGGCATCAGGCAGATCAGGAGAACCAAACAAGTGGGAGAGGGGGGAATCGAAGTACCTGGAGGGCAAAGATCCTTAGCCGCCGCCCGCCACTCTGCGCGCTCCTAGATGTGGACGACCACGTTCTGCCGATGCAGGCCCTTCCTGGCCGTCAAGACCGTAGAGCGTAGTGGGATGGCAACAGATCGGGCCGCCGGGGAGGAGGCATCACCACCTAAGAGGCCATCCGCCACCGCACCCAGATCTGCCTTCATCCTACGACACAGCGCCACTCCCTCTACTTGGAACCAGAAGAGGCCCGACTCTTAATCGAGAACTTGGGACGGGCTTCTTCTTCTTCTTAGAAGGTGTAGGATCGAAAGTATGTCTAGGGTGTGTGTGTGTGTGTGTGTGTGTGTGTGATTAGACTACTTGACCAAATAAAAAACTAGCCTTTTCCCAATTTTATGTCTTGGCAGATTTTAGCAACTTAACACAAGTCAAGCAAACAACCTACACATGCAATTCTAAGAGTATAGTAGTGGAATGTAAATCATTGCATATGAAGGTAAAGGGGAGGAGTTTAGAGGGAGCAAATGCAATGTAGACACGGAGATTTTTGGCATGGTTCCGATAGGTGGTGCTATCGTACATCCACGTTGATGGAGACTTCAACCCACGAAGGGTAACGGTTGCGTGAGTTCACGAAGGGCTCCACCCACGAAGGGTCCATGAAGAAGCAACCTTGTCTATCCCACCATGGCCATCGCCCACGAAGGACTTGCCTCACTTGGGTAGATATTCACTAAGTAGGCGATCTCCTTGCCCTTACAAACTCCTTGGTTCAACTCCACAATCTTGACGGAGGCTCCCAAGTGACACCTAACCAATCTAGGAGACACCACTCTCCAAAAGGTAATAGATGGTGTGTTGATGATGAACTCCTTGCTCTTGTGCTTCAAATGATAGTCTCCCCAACACTCAACTCTCTCTCACATATTTGGATATGGTGGAAAGATGGTATGAGTGGAAAGCAACTTGGGGAAGGCTAGAGATCAAGATTCTTGTGGTTGGATTGGAATTTCTTGGTCTAAACACATGAGTAGGTGGTCCTCTCTCAGAAAATGAGTAGTGGAAGTGTAGGCATGTTCTGATGGCTCTCTCTCAAATGGAGAATGGGGTGGAGGGATATATATAGCCTCCACACAAAATCTAACCATTACACACAATTTACCAAACTCGGTGGGACTGAATAGTGAAACTCGATGAGACCGACCTAGTTCAAAATGTGAACGTTAGGCTTTTTGGTGGGACCGACAATAACAACTCGGCGAGACCGATGCGCTAGGGTTAGGGCAAAACCTCATCTTGATGAGACCGATCACATGAACTCGGTGAGACCGATTTCAGTAATAAGCAAACAGAGACTTGGTCAGGCAAACTCGGTGGGACCGATCGCTCATTTCGGTGAGACCGAGTCATTATGAAAAGGAAACAGAAAGTTTGCATTGCCAACTCGGTGGGGCCGATCGCTCATCTCGGTTAGACTGAAATGTTACAAAGGGAAACAAAGAGTTTGCAATCCCATCTCAGTGAGACCGAGATCCTTATCAGTGAGAACGAACTGATTAGGGTTTCCGGTTATGGCTATGTCAAGTGAACTCGGTGGCATGAGATAGATCAAATCAGTGGGGCCGAGTTTGACTTTAGGTTTAGGACATATGTGGAAATGAGAAAGTGGTTGAGGGCTTTTGGAGCATATCACTAAGCATTTTGATCAAGCAAGCCATTAAGCAACACCTCATGCCCTTTTAATAGTATTGGCTTTTCCTATGGACTCAATGTGATCTTGGATCACTAAAATGAAAATGTAGAGTCTTGAGCTTTTGCCAATATGCGTCCTTAGCATTTTGAGGGGTCCACATCTCTAGTCCATGCCATACCAATCATTGAACTTTCTTAAACATTAATCTTGAATGGATATTAGTTCAATGAGCTATATGTTGTTATGAATTACCAAAACCACCCAGGGATTAGTTGCACTTTCAATCTCCCCCATTTAGGTAATTGATGACAACATATAGATCAAAGCTTCGACAAATGATAATATAAATGAAGTACATCGTTGCTTTGAGAAGTATGTGATAAGCAAGAGCTCCCCTAAATTTGTGCATTATTTAAAATTTGCTTTTGAATGCAAATGAAAAATCGTTTAGGATCATGGATTACTCTTCCATGTCACATACATCTTGGTGGAGCACTCAAAATTATAGAATATGAAATATGCACTCATTACCAAGACAAGATATGAATGATCATACATGAGAGATAAAATATCATCATTGAAGCACAAACATTAAAGTATGATATGATCAAACACATGATCAAAGGAGTATCTCAGACACAAGCATAAATAATGTATCACCCAAACAAGCAAGCAAATAAAGCAGCAAGAGAGGAAAGGGAAGCAAAACACACACTCTCTTGAAGCCTATGATCCATACACTTTCTCCCCCTTTGGCAACAAGTTATCAAAAAGCTTGAAAATGCATAGTGCTATGCGGCTCTATAAGCATGATCTCCGGGAGCTCCGGAGTGCGAAGGTGGCATGGAGAAGAGTCCTGCAACAAATACATCTGAAGAGGTCTGTGAAGCTGGTGGAGTTGTAACTGGAGGAACAACAGAGGCTGTAGCTGCTGGTACTGAAGTAGTATCCCTTGTGTTACTAGCTGGCACAGCTGCAGACCTTTGTGCCCTTGGCACTCTCTAAAAAGCTTCAGTGGTAGCTCTCCCTCTTCTCTCTTCAGCTTCATCCTGGAGTTGCTCAACTGCAGTCTGGATCTCTGTGACCTTCAAGTCTAGATCATAAAACTTTGTCTCGATGATCCTCTCAAGACTCTCTTGATTTTGAGTCAGGGTTTTCAATCCTTTCTCAATTCTGACAGTGGCCTTAAGCAGATAGCTAAGCTGATCCTACTTGGTCTTGAGGTGAGCAGTTGAATATCTGGAACTTGTGAAGTTTGTGCTGCCTTCTCTGCTTTTGATTTCTCCCTCTTCTCCTGAGCCTCTATTGAAGTAGGATGTGTAGCATCCGTGACAACCTCATTGTCTTCAAATTCAGGCAACAGGGGAAGGTGCTCCTTGTCCAAGAGGTATGTGCCCTTTCCCATCATGGAGTTGATGAGCATCTGAATGTGTGGAGCATATCCACATGGTGATCTCTTCTGATCAGCAGCAGTCCTCTTGATTGTCTCTACAATCAATGTCATCACTTTGAACTTCTCTGGAATGTCAAACATGTGCAGCAAATTGATGGAATGCCCTCTTATCATCCTGTCATCTCCAGACTTGGGAAACAATGTGTGCCTGAGGATAGTGTTGATTGTGGGTAGTCCAGACAGCAGATAGTACACAGAGCCAAACTTGTGAGTATCCAAGACAACATCAGGAATCTCCTTGTACATGTGTGCCATGGGGTTGTGTCCTTTCCTTGGCTTGGCATACACATCTGTGTCATCCTCTTGCTCTTTAGGGCATTGATAAGCTTGGCCCACTCAACAACTGTAGACTGGTACCTTGTGCCCTCATTCATCCAAACAATTTTACCATCTGGATAAAAATGTGCTGTGGAGTAGAACTGCATCACCATCTCATCATTCCACTTGGTGAGCTTCTGGCCAACAAATGTGTCAACTCTAGTCAGTCTGAAGCTGTCATGAACTCCTGGGAAGTGATCTGCATTGTTATCAATGTAAGTCCAGTCAACCCATTGTCACGCCCAATATGCCATCCTATCTGAGAGGAACTCGAAGGTCCCACCAAGGATAGAGCCACATATTGAAGACGCTTTTGCAATGTGGATATCATTACATCGTACCATTACATAAGGGATGGGGATACATACAAAAGGCATACAATGCCACATGAATACAACAACATCATGCATAAGAGCAACATCCGACTACGGATGAAACACAAACAAAAACTCAAATGACATCCACCCTGCTAGCCCAGGCTGCCGACCAGGAACCTATCCCTCAAACGAAGAAGAAGTAGAAGAAGAACTCCAAAACAAGTAACATTGCTCTGACGTCATGATCATCGCATTACCTGTACTTGCAACTGTTGTTGTAGTAATCTGTGAGCCATGAGGACTCAACAATCCCATTACCATGGGTATCAAAACTAGCAAAGCTTAATGGGTATGGAATGGATAAGTGGTAAGGTTGCAGCAAGCGACTAAGCAATGTAAGGTGGCTAACTTACGAGTACAAGAATAAGATGAGAAGCCACACAAACGGTCGCAAACTAGTAATGATCAATAAGTGATCCTCAACTACTTACGTTTAAACATAACCCCACTGTGTTCTCTTCTTGAACTCACCCAAAAAGAGACCATCACGGTTACACACGCGATTGGTGCATTTTAGTTCGAATGTGGTGTCAAGTTCTCTACAACCGGACATTAAAAATTCCCTTCGGCCACATAACCACGAGCACGGCTCTCGAAAGTTTAAACCCTGCAGGGGTGTCCGAACTTAGCCCATGACAAGCTCATGATCCACAGAGACAATCCTCCATCGCGGGAAATCCAACCAGACTTGGGATCCCGGTGCACAAGACATTTCGACAATGGTAAAACAAAACCAGCAAGACCTCCCGACATGCCGACACCCTAATAGTAGCCGCGTGTATCTCGTCTCAGGCCACGATCGGATGAGTTAAGCTTATGGTCGCTGAGACCCAAGTTGCCAAGGGGGCGCCGCAAGGTGCTCTAGTTTGGACCAGCGCCAACAACACTGCCCCCCTGTATTATGTAGAATTACACCTCTGGTAGAGCTAACTCCCTATGCGTCAAATTTAATATCAAGTTTAGTTATTATGTTGGGAAAATGGTAAAACCAAAGTTGGGCCTTGCTGGAAGAGTTTTATTCAAAGCGAACTATCAAGAGGGGCCCATAAACCCTCACCATGTTAGGGATGCAAAATCAAGGAACATAACACCGGTATGACGGAAACTAGGGCAGCAAGAGTGGAACAAAACACCAGGCATAAGGCGTAGCCTTCCACCCTTTACCAAGTATATATGTGCATTAATTAAATAAGAGATATTGTGATATCCCAATATATCCATGTCTCAACATGGAACAACCTGCAACTGCAACTAGCAACGCTATAAGAGGGGCTGAGCAAAGCGGTAACATAGCCAAACAATGGTTTGGTGGGATGGTGAAAAAGGTCAGAGGCTGTTTCATGGCATATAGGGAGGCTTGATAATAAGTGGTAGGAAGCGCGACATAGCGATAGCATCGAGACAACTAGCATAGCAATGATAGTAGTGAGATCCAGGGTAAAGGTCATCTTGCCTGAAATCCCGCTAGGAAGAAGAATGAGTCCATGAAGAAGACGAACAGGCGTAGACGAACCAAGCGTAGTCGAACGAATCCTCACGATCGCAACGAAACAAGAACTATCGAGAAGAAGCACAACCGGAAAGAAGCAAACAACAAGGTAAACACACAACACATAAACATGGCATGATGCTCAGCCAAGTATGATGCAAGACATGGCTATATGATGATACTCATGGCAAGAGATGGAGCATACAAGAACATCACATGCAAGCAAGTTTAAATGAGGCCGGAAACAACATATAACAATTCCGGTAAGTCCTCATATGCAAATTTCGAAATTGGTCCAGATCTGAATAACACATCATGTTCAAGTTGTTAAACAACAAGTTAAAATGCACCATGATGATCTACACGGTTTTCTAGTCAAGTTATATATAAGGTTCATTTAATTCGGAGCTACGGCCTAGAAGATATGAGCAAAACAAGTTAAACACGTCATTAATGCAAAATGCATACAAACATTAAGCTCACATGCTCAAAACATGGATGAAACAAGATATTATGAAACTAAATGCAATTCTAAGCAAGTTTCATATAGAACATGATCAAAACGGAGCAACGGTTGAACACATACACTCCAAACAAGTTACAACAACAATCTACCCAAAACAGCAAATAGGTACTTTGCAATCATCAAAACAACATGCTACAGGAAATATATGAACACAAACTTGATATGCACTCAAAGTACAGATAACATAATTCAAATATAATTAAGGTTCAAGTTCATAGGCATCAAGATTAATTCAAGATGATCAATGCAAAAAGCAACTTCATAACACAGACTATGACGGTGAAAAATAGGGCATATGCATGAGCAGAGTTAATATGATGACATGTTGGACGCCAGAAACAAAGATACTATAGCAAATATACATAGCAACCAAGGGCATTGCATCAAAGTACACATAATAAAGAGCAAATAACATCGAGGAATTATATGCATATTACTCATGGATTAGTGGGAACCATCAAGACAAGTTTGAATGTTGTAACAATTTCAGCAAGTGTAGAACATTAACATCATCATAGCATGTTTGCAAGCTTGGAACATAGGTCATATTAAGTCCAAAACTATCAACCATGGCATGTGGACAAATTACTCAAATCATGATTCAATTCATGTAATTTGAGCATCTCCAAAAGAGGCAGAGATTAATTAATATCAAGCTCACAACATGGCATCATGAAGTTAAGAGAAAACTGACACATCATTTAGGAAAGTTAATAGCAATGCAAACATATTCTACATGACATATATGATGCATCAAATGGAATGGAATGATATATAGCAATATATACATCAAAACATGTCAAATAAGCATCTCCAGATTATCCACGGATTTGATGGTAGTATCAAGTAAACATAGCAACATGATATAACAGATTCAGACTTGGCAGAACATTAACAGCAAGTAGCCCAGTTCACAAGATTGATGCACTCACCAAAGGGCATATCAGAATAAATGGATTGCACCACTGCAAATATGGCACGATTATGCTCCTAAAACATGTATATATGATGCTCAAAACAAATTCACACAAAAAGATATAAAAAAGACAAATAGGCAAGTTATAACAATTTTCAGCATTTAACATCAACAAGCACTTTTGAAATAGGGATTAACATGTCAAGATGCACCCTAACATGAATTAAAAGCACACGAACATGTAGAGAACTCTGAGCTGAGAATTTGATTATCAATATCATCACCATAGGAAAAATAGGGACAATGTAACAACACTCACAAGATGCTTACATGATGTTAACAGGCAGCAGATTTTAGCAGTTTATATCACTTGCCAGTTTTGCAACGATGATTAAGGCATCAAGCTGAAGATTAAAACGAATGCAAATGCAGCCATAATGTATAGCATCAAGATATTAACATTTTGACATATCATGCATGGAGAACGAAGCAATATGCACAAAGTTACACCCAAAATAATAATGCAACATAATGCTGAAATCTAGGGACTTAGCAGAAATAGACCCGAGGGAAAAGTTGGACGGGACGGTGTGGGGACGGGTCCAGCCATTTTGATGGAGGGTCGGGGTGAACCAGGACGATGGCGTCCAGGCGGGAGCTCGAGGCCGGCCGACAGCGGTCTCGGGGCTCGGGGCGGAGCCGAGATGATGAGGTGGGGCGAGGCAAAGCGACGAAGCCTGGCCTGGGGGTCACCGACGAGCTCTAGGCGGCGGAGCAGGCGACACGCGCAGGGAGGCGCTCTGGCGGCAGCGGCAGCCGGCGAGGTCGGAGGCGGGGCGATGCGCCAGGGACGGCGAAGTGCGGTGCGGGCGCCTCGGGCCCAGATCGGCCCGGGGCGGGCCACAGATGGGCCGACCGGGCCTGGGCGATGCAGAGCGGGCAGGGGACGCGGGGAGGCTACGTGGAGGCCTCTGGTTGGCCGTGGCAGTGGTGGAGGCGACGTGGCGCACCCGGATTTGTCCGAGGCTTCATTTTCGGACCCTTGGATCACGATCCAACAGTTCCGAACGCGAGGGGGTTAGGCTGGACCTAGGAGGTGTTAGTGGGCTGTGTTTAGATGGGCTAGGCTTAGAAGAGAGAAGAGGAGGGCAGCCCGACAACAGTTTCGGAGACCGAAACGTCTGACATTTAAACCCACTATATCGCGGCTATATGTTTAGCGGGTGGACTATCAAACGGACTTCGAATGCGACGAAATTTGGCAGGTGGTTTACCTACACTATAATAAGACTGCATGCCAATTTTCACCCCAGTACAAGAACATTTTTATGCCACTTATGAAATAATATTTCGGAGGTGCCGCGGGTGCGTGCGAGTGTGGTCTGGGCTCAAAACGGACAACGAAGAGAATTGGGAGACCCGAACGGATGCAAGTTTTGAAAACATGCAAATGAAATGCACATGATGACATGGCAAAGTGCAACACGCAAGCGAATAAGTAGAAGACACCTAGCGCATCGGTCTCGGGGCATTACAACTCTCCTCCACTAACAGAAGATCTCGTCCCGAGATCTTAGGAACGAGACAGAAGAGAAAGAGGAAGAGGTGAAGTAATAACGCAAGAGAGAGGATGAACAAAGTTGAGAGCACTTGGTAGAAAAGAGGAACGATGATTATGACGAGAATCAAAGGCTTAAGGAGTAAGATAGACTATGAAACCACTCCGATTAGAACAAGGTAGAGAAGGAGTAAGAACGAAAGAATTTGGGCAGCACTCCAGTTGAAAATTGAAGGAATAGAACATGAACTTCACAAGATGGGATGACACTTGACGAGATGAACAACACAATGCCTCCAGAAGAATTGAAATAATGGAATGAAAAGAACTGATTAGAGAAGAACAACTTCGACCACGAATGAATTTGATAGCATCCTTAGAAGGAAGGATTGAACAGAGTTGTTGAGAAAATCAACAATAAAAGAATAAGCTTGTTGTCGACTTATGGAAAAACATCTCAAAACTTGAGGTGAAATTATGCCACAACCAAATGCTTGAATAGCTGAGAAGAACGAAGAAATACAAAACTCCGCTTCAAAAGAATACATATAATTAATTGCACTTTGTGACGCAAGAAGGAAGATACTTGAGCTGCTCCACAAGAATCTTGGCGGATTTGAAGAATGGATTAAATCATGAAGAACCACCATGAAGAACTCCGGTGACGGAAGGATGAAGAGATACAAATGAAGAATGCAAAGACTAAGATTAAAGCCTTGTAGTGATTTGGATAGAGGTTCCGACGAGATGGCTGAGGAAACTTGAACTCCGGGAAAGAAAGACGAACAACTTAGAACCAAGAAATTATTCATCATGAATAATCTCTGAAGGAAGGAATTACTTGACCACGATGAAATAAGAATAAGAATTATGTTATGCTTATCCTCATCAAATTTAACTGATGACAAACCGATTTGGCATGCAACTTATTCCTCTTGAAAAGGATTGAGGAGTGACATAGCGCAAACTTGAGAAGGTCTTACTGAACCGCCGGTAGGATTGGAAAGAACAAATGAATTGATATGATAAGAATGGATGAGAAAATCTTAAATGAACCACCATAAGAATTTGCAAATGAACAAGAAAGGAGAATGAATCGCCGATATGAATTAGAAGACAAAGATAGATACTTAAGGGAATTTAGAGACAAGAGAACGAAAAGATTGCGAACTGATTAAAGAATACTTGATCGGAGCACCGGAAGAATATGGAGACGAACGAAGAGGCATCAATTTCAAATAATAGGAGAATGAAGCTGAAAAATCAAAACGAAGAAATCTTCTAGAATGATGGCCTTTGAATGATCTAGAAAGTAAAACAACTTCTAAAATGCTCCGGATGGGTAAGATAAGAATTACTGACAATAGAATAATTCAAGAGGATAACATGAAGCTAGAACCACGAATCCTCGAGAGAACGGGCAAGATTTCGGAAGAACTCTTCTTTGGTCTTCAAATGTAGAGAATGACAACTAGAACCGTCACCAAAATTGTTGAGACGCTCCGGAAGAATGAAAAAGAGTAAAGGTTGAGCGGAAGATGAAAAAGATTTGAAAGCGATATCGAAGGAGGCGTCTGACTGATGAATTCATCCTTACGTCACACATTGAGAAGGATTTGAAAATAACTTCGGAAGAATTAGAAGTGTCAGGTAAGATCATTGGAAAACACCTGTGGGTTAGGGCCCACTAAAAAGAAGCACCGTTGGACAGGATTGTCGAATGAGAAATGATGCACCGGAATGATTGAAAGACTTGAATGAGGTGACAACCTCAAATGGAACGAACTAGTCTTGATTGAAACACGAATCTTCGAGATAACTTCAGCACTTGGGGGCAATAGAATAGTGAGAGACGAACGAGGAAGAGGAAACATTTGATCCAAGGGAAAGAATGTGATCAACACCGAATACTTGAATTGAATCCACCAGAAAAGAAAACGAGACGAAAAATGATGAACTAGACAAGAATTCACCAGTTGAAGGAAATGAGAGAGAGTCTGACGAACTAGAATCCGCCGGTTGAAACAATTAAGGAAAGAATGAAGAGGCTCCGCACGAATGAGGTTGATGCCTGAATAGGGACACAAACTTCGGAAAGAAAAGGGGTGGGAGAGCGGGAAAAACAAAGGCAACTTGGAAGGGGGAATCGATGAATAACTTGGAGAGAAAAGCACCGATTGAGATAATTGAAGAAAGAATGTAGAGGCTTCGCCCGAGTAGGACGGATACTCAATTACGGACTCTGGCTCCAAGAAGAAAAAGGGGTGGGAGGGTGGGAAAAGAAAGACAACTGAGGACGGGGAAAACAACGACGTTGAGAAAGAACTAAGGATTGATGTTGCAAAAGATGAAGAGGATCGAATCAACTCGAAAGAGAAGTTCACCGGTCGAACCAAGGATGGACAACAAACGAATACACATGCATGACCCTAAAGAAAAATTTGAATGGGAAGAGTAGAATGATCAAAGCACCTACATCAAGATTCCTCACCAGAGCGATGAAGGGGCAAAGGAGTAAAAAGAATTCCTACTCTCCGATATAACTAGACTCCGACATAGTTTTCTTCTAGACTCGACAACATCCAAACTATGATCAAACAAGGTGGCTCCTATGGTCGGTCGAGGCTCTGATACTAACTTGTCACGCCCAACATGCCATCCTATCTGAGAGGAACTCGAAGGTCCCACGAAGGATAGAGCCGCATATTGAAGACGCTTTTGCAAGATGGATATCATTACATCGTACCATTACAAAAGGGATGGGGATACATACAAAAGGCATACAATGCCACATGAATACAACAACATCATACATAAGAGCAACATCCGACTACGGATGAAACACAAACAGAAACTCAAACGACATCCACCCTGCTAGCCCAGGCTGCCGACCAGGAACCTATCCCTCAAACAAAGAAGAAGCAGAAGAAGAACTGCAAAACAAGTAACATCGCTCTCACGTCATGATCATCACATTACCTGTACCTACAACTGTTGTTGTAGTAATCTCTGAGCCATGAGGACTCAGCTGTAAGGGCATATTTATCCCTAAGGTGTTTTGGTGATTGATGACAATGCTTTTGTGGACTAATCGTGTGCATTGAGCTTTTCAGAGATTCATCCTTTGACACGAGATGATTCCCTCCCCTCGGTGTGTTAGTCAAGACTGTGCAACTCTTTCGTTTCTATGTTGGTGGACTAGTTTCATAGGATTCACCGTACTATCAAGAGGGGATCCGCTTTGGTAAGGCTAGGGTGGAATCAACACGTACACATCCTTACAGCACCCGCTGAACCTTCCCACTTCAATGGAGTACTCTTTCCCCTCTCTGTTTGCTTTGTCTGGTCCCAGTGGTAGTACCGCGGGCCACAGCGGTAGTACCGCCCAAGCGCAACAAGCGGTAGTACCACTCCTCAGCGGTAGTACCACTTGGAGCCTTCCGCCGTAGTACCGCTGCGGCTCCATGCTCCTACAACCTCGACTCGAGGGCCCCTTTTCTCGTGTCGAGTTTTGCGGCACTAGCTGCGGCAATAGAGGCGGTAGTACCGCTCCCAAGCGGTAGTACCACCCTTACCACCGCGGTAGTACCGCTCAGGGTCCAGGACCTCGCTCCTTTCCTTTGTGCGGTAGTACCGCTAGGTGGGATGGTAGTACAGCTGGCTCAGCGGTAGTACCGCCCACCCCAGCGGTAGTACCGCTCTCTGCGAGGCTGCTTGGGGGGTAACAGTTGGATTGTTCCCCCCACTACATAAGGGGGTCTTCTTCCCCAAAGTTGACCTACCTCTTCCCCAAAAGCTCCATTGTTGGTCCAAGCTCCATTTTCGCTCGATCTCTCTCCCTAGCCAATCAAACTTGTTGATTTGCTCGGGATAGGTTGAGAAGGCCCCGATCTACACTTCCACCAAGAGAAATTTGATTCCCCCACTAATCCCTAGCGGATCTTGTTACTCTTGGGTGTTTGAGCACCCTAGACGGTTGAGGTCACCGCGGAGCCATAGTCCATTGTGGTGAAGCTTCGTGGTGTTGTTGGGAGCCTCCAATTAAGTTATGGAGATAGCCCCAACCTTGTTTGTAAAGGTTCGGTCGCCACCTTCATGGGCACCAATAGTGGAATCACAACATCTCGCATTGTGTGAGGGCGTGAGGAGAATACGGTGGCCCTAGTGGCTTCTTGGGGAGCATTGTGCCTCCACACCGCTCTAACGGATACGTACTTCCCTTCAAAAGGAAGGAACTTCGGTAACACATCCTCGACTCCATCGGCTCCACTCTTGGTTATCTCGTGCCTTTACTTGCGCAAGCTTATTTGTGTTGTATCCCTTGCTTGCTTGTGTACTTATTGTTGTTGCATCATATAGGTTGCTCACCTAGTTGCATATTTAGACAACCTACTTTGATGCAAAGTTTATTTCGGTAAAGAAAAGCTAAAAATTGTTAGTTGCCTATTCACCCCCCTCTAGTCAACTATATCGATCCTTTCAATTGGTATCAGAGCCTCGTCTCTTTATTAAGGACTTTGCCGTCCGAAGAGTATGCTTGACGCCGTAGACGGTGGGGAGGAACACTCCGGTGTGAATCCGATCTCGTCTACGGGTGATGGGGAACCACGGTGTCCCGTGAGGAATTCAATGTGGCTTTGGACACATTGAAAACCTCCATGACAACCAAGGTTGAAAGCATGTTTAATAAATTCTTAGAAGGACTTAAACTATCTACCTCGCCGATGAAAGTGGGTGATCCCACTAACAAGGTGACGGATGCTAACTCCGACAAGGGGGAAGCTAATAGTGAAAAGGGTCCTTCTACTAGTGGTAGAAATGGCACCGACATCTTTGCCCATGTGGAACCTCCAACTTATGGAGGACCGATTCCCTCTACTCATTTAAATCATGCCGGCCCTCCTCCTAAGATTGTGAAAAATGGGGACTTTGATTCTTGGGTGTATCACTTCAAGCGTCATTTAAATCATGTGAATACTAATCTTTGGAGAATCATTGAAGAAGGTTTGTATCCACATGACCAAAGCAACTTCACCCTAGAGAAGCCATGGATAATCAATTCAATGAGAATGCTCTCTTCATCATCCAAGATGCTATTCTCCCCAAAGATCTTCCTCATCTTCGACCCTACGCCATGGCCAAAGACGCATGGAATTGCGTTGTGTCTCTCTATCGGGCAAGTGCAAGCATTCAACACTCCAACTATGAAGTGGTGCAAGATGAAGCCGATGAGTTTGCAATGAAAGAAGATGAAGAACCTCGTGAGCTCTTTCAGAGAGTAACCAAACTCGCGGCCTCACTCCAAGATCATGGGAGCAAGGACACATATGACAACTGGATCAAGCGCAAGTTCCTCAAGGCCATGAAGCCCTACAACAAGGCCATGTCCTCCGTCATCCATCAAAGACCGAACTTCCACTCCATGACCTCAAGTGAAGTGTTGGGATGAGTTCGTTGCAATGAGCATTTTGGACAAGACCGCCGACAATGCGGTGCTCTGTTATCAAAGATCAAAGAAGTCCAATCTTGCCTTGAAGGCCAAGGTCATTGTGGAAGAAGAGGAAGAAGAGGAAGATGAGGAGGGCAAACCCGTGGATACAAAGTATGATTATCATGAGCACATGGCTCTTGCTTCAAGGCAATTTTGGAGCAAGAAGAACAGAAGGCCCAAATTCAACAAGAACAACTCAAGTGGCTTCAAGGGCAAGCACCGAGTAAGAACTTGTTACAACTGTGGCAATGTGAGCCACTTCGTTGTGGATTGTCCTTATGAGAAGCGGGAAGACAATGGTGGCAAGCTCATCAGAAAAGACAAAGCCAAGTCCTTCCCCAACAACAACAACTTCCCCAAAAAGACTCCTACTCGAGGGTTGGTGGTTCAAGAAGAATACCGTGAGGATGACGATGATGATGAAGATAGTGAAGCAATGGCCATGGCCTCCGTTGCCATTGCCACAACTCCCCGGGTGTCTCTCTTTGATTCACCCAACGAGAACATCACCGCCAAGTGCCTCATGGCCAAAACCTCTAACAAGGTAACCCCGAACATCAAAACCACCATCATTACTAATCCCTCCTTGAAGGATTGCATTGATGAACATGGGGGGTTGATAACCCACAAGTGTAGGGAATCGCAACAACTTTCGAGGGTAAAGTATTCAACCCAAATTTATTGATTCGACACAAGGGGAGCAAAAGAATATTCTTGAGTATTAGCAGTTGAGTTTTCAATTCAACCACACCTGGATAACTTAGTATCTGCAGCAAAGTATTTAGTAGCAAAGTAGTATGACAATAAAGGTAATGGTGGCAAAATTAAAGATAATAGTTTTTGGGTTTTTGTAGTAATTGTAACAGTAGCAACGGAAAAGTAAATAAGCGAAGAACAATATATGAAAAGTTCGTAGGTAATGGATCAGTGATGGATAATTATGCCGGATGCAATTCCTCATGTAATAGTTATAACATAGGGTGACATAGAACTAGCTCCAGTTCATCAATGTAATGTAGGCATGTATTCCGTAAATAGTCATACGTGCTTATGGAAAAGAACTTGCATGACATCTTTTGTCCTACCCTCCCGTGGCAGCGGGGTCCTAGTGGAAACTAAGGGATATTAAGGCCTCCTTTTAATAGAGAACCGGAACAAAGCATTAGCACATAGTGAATACATGAACTCCTCAAACTACGGTCATCACCGAGAAGTATCCCGATTATTGTCACTTCGGGGTTGTCGGATCATAACACATAATAGGTGACTATAGACTTGCAAGATAGGATCAAGAACACACATATATTCATGAAAACATAATAGGTTCAGATCTGAAATCATGGCACTCGGTCCCTAGTGACAAGCATTAAGCATAGGAAAGTCATAGCAACATCAATCTCAGAACATAGTGGATACTAGGGATCAAACCCTAACAAGACTAACTTGATTACATGGTAAATCTCATCCAACCCATCACTGTCCAGCAAGCCTACGGTGAAATGACTCACGCACGACAGTGAGCATCATGAAACTGGTGATGGAGGATGGTTGATGATGATGACGGCGACAAATCCCCCTCTCCGGAGCCCCGAACGGACTCCAGATCAGCCCTCCCGAGAGAGATTAGGGCTTGGCAGTGGCTCCGTGTCGTAAAACGCGATGAAACTTTCTTCCTATTTTTTTCTCCCCGAACGTGAATATATGGAGTTGGAGTTGCGGTCGATGGAGGTCCAGGGGGCCCACGAGATAGGGGGGCGCGCCCTATAGGGGGGGGGCCCTGTCTTGTGGACAGGGTGTGGGTTCCCTGGTGTATTTCTTTTGCCCAGAATATCTTATTAATTCCAAAAATTGCCTCAGTGGATTTTCAGGACATTCCAAGAACTTTTCTTTTCTACACATAAAACAACATCATGGCAGTTCTGCTGAAAACAGTGTCAGTCCGGGTTAGTTTCATTCAAATCATGCAAGTTAGAGTCCAAAACAAGGGCAAACGTGTTTGGAAAAGTAGATACGTTGGAGACGTATCAACTCCACCAAGCTTAAACCTTTGCTTGTCCTCAAGCAATTTAGTTAATAAACTGAAAGTGATAAAGAAAAACTTTTACAATCTCTGTTTGCTCTTGTTGTTGCAAACATGAAAAGCCAGCATTCAAGTTTCAAAAAATATTATGAACTAACCATACTCACAATAACACTTAGGTCTCACAATTACTCATATCAATAGCATAATCAGCTAGTGAGCCATAATAATAAAACTCGGATGACAACACTTTCTCAAAACAATCATAACATGATATAACAAAATGGTATCTTGCTAGCCCTTTCTGAGACTGCAAAACATAAATGCAGAGCACCTTTAAAGATCAAGGACTGACTAAACATTGTAATTCATGGTAAAAGAGATCCAGTCAACTCATACCCAATATAAACCAATAGTAATGAATGCAAATGACAGTGTGCTCTCCACGGGTGCTTTTTAACAAGAAGGGTGATGACTCAACATAAAAGTAAATAGATAAGCCCTTCACAGAGGGAAGCAGGGATTTGTAGAGGTGCCAGAGCTCAATTTTAAAATAGAGATTGAATAACATTTTGAGCGGCATACTTTCACTGTCAACGCAACAACTATGCACTACAAAAAAAAGACACATCCGTGACATTTTGGGCCGAATGAATTTTTTTTGTGTCATACACATGACACTTCTATGACGATAATTGTGATAAAACCCAGTATCATCATAGATGTGGTGGGCTCCTACTTCTATGACAAAAAATCATGACAGAAAATGGGCTTTTCGTCCTGGGCGGGCCGGAGACGCAGCTGCATGACATTCTTTGGGCCGTCCATGACGGAAAAAACCATGGTAGAAGCGAGGGGGAGGAAAATTTCGAGGAGTTGCCGGTTATGGTGGGAGGTCGGGGGTGGAGTGATGTGCGTTTCTCTCGTACGTACGCGCGTGTGTGCGAGGCGTTGGCTCTAACTGAAGGCGAGCAAGGCGTTAAGCTCTAACTGAACCCGAGCGATTGCACTGCAGGCTACGCGTTACTGAACCCGAGGGATCGATCGATGGCTGTTAACTGAACCCGATGGAGCGATTCCTTCGCTACTGCTGCTAACTGAAGCTGATCGATGCTGCCTCTGGGATGAACAGTGAGCGTTGCGGGGGGGTTTGGATGAACAGTGAGCGGTGGCGTTGCCTCTGGATGAACAGGAACCCATGGTGTGGAGGGCTAGATGAACAGTAGACGATGGAGGGGTGGCGGTGGAGGGGTGGTTGAATAGTCCCCCATGGTGTGGAGGGCTGGATGAACAGTAGACGGTGGAGGGGTGCCCATGGAGGGGTGCCCGTGGAGGGGTGGAGGGATGCCGGTGGAGTAGCGCGCGGTGGAGGCTGGATGAACAGGAGCCCGTGGAGGCTGGAGGAGGTCGATGGTAGCCCGTGGAGGCTGGAGGAGGTCGATGGTAGCCCGTGGAGGCTGGAGGAGGTCGACGGTGGAGATAAACAGTATCCCGTGGAGTCCCGTTTTGCGGTACGCCACACCCCTCCCCCCGTTTCGACCGTAGCGCTCCAACACAAGTCCGTTTCGTCCGTTTTGCGGTACGCCACACCCCTCCCTATGAACAGGACCCCCGTTTCGACCGTAGCGCTCCAACACAAGTCCGTTTCATCAGTTTTGCGGTACGCCACACCCCTCCCGATCAATAGGACCCCCGTTTCGACCGTAGGAGGTCCGTTTCCTCCGTTTTGCGGTACGCCAGGCCCCTCCCGATCAACAGGACCCCGTTTTGAACGTGGCCGGGTGAACACAAGGCCGTTTCCTCCGTTGTGAGGTACGCCAGGCCTCGTTTCCATCGCATGTTCCGTCCAAGCCCTCCCGATGAACATGACCACGCATTCCGTTCCGACCCAGCCGGTTGGCTCCCCATGAACACGACGACGACGCTGTTTCTCCGTTCCGACCCAGCCATGTACATATGCGCGATAGGCATTAGAGACCCTGCCCGTATGTATGTACGTGGCCGTATTTTTTTTCTTGCACCCTCGCCGTTGTACATACGTGTATATGCTATGTGCGTGCCTCTACTACGACACCTGCGCGCCTCTACATCCACCAGTATATATGTACGTACACGTTCGCGACCAGGATGACAATGGTACGTACGCTTCGACCAGGTGGGTCCCGACTGTCAAGCACTTCCTTGCCTGCGAAGATGTAGCTGGTGGGTCCCAGCAGTCAGGGGGGCGAATCGTTTTTTTTGCCCGGACGCACTTCCTTGCGTGCGAAGATGTAGCTGGTGGGTCCCAGCAGTCAGGGGGGCGAATCGTTTTTTTGCCCGGGCGCACTTCCTTGCGTGCGAAGATGTAGCTGGTGGGTCCCAGCAGTCAGGGGGGTGAATCATTTTTTTTGCCCGGACGCACTTCCTTGCGTGCGAAGGTGCAGCTGGTGGGTCCCAGTAGTCAGGGGGGAAACATTTTTTTCACGAAATATTGTGGCCCGTCCGGTGGGTCCCCGCTATCAGGTGGAGGAATAATTATTTTCCGCGTAATACGGAGGCACTTCCTTGCTACGGCCGTGGACCCAGCTGTCAGCCTCTCCACATATAATCCATGTCCGATGGAAGTCGTTCCTTGACCATGTTGAACACGCCGCGCCGAGAGCACCAGTGCGGTGGACGACGACGAGGCCTAGGAAGGGGACGACGGGGAGCCAGGGAAGACGCGGCAGTGGAAGCCCGCGCGGAGAGGAGTACGAGGGTTCACTGGTTCGGCTGCGGTGTGAGGCTGCTGTCGCCGCATGGCCTGGCCAGCGGTGGAAATAGTAGGGGGCGGTGAGGCCTCCGCGGCAGCACATCCGACCACAGGAAGCAGGAGCATGCGGCACGACCGGCGCTGCTTTGGGCGGCTGGAGCAAGAAGACCAGAGGTTGAAGAAGCACTACGACCGTTGGATGGACATCGTACGGTCACTGGAGCTAGAATCGTTTATATTGACTAAGTTGACAAAGCCCTTCGTCTCCGTTAACTTAGTAGGCCCACAAGTCAGCCTCCCACCAAGGTGGGTCCCAGCTAGTAGGGGGGTATTCATTTTTTTGTGCGTAATAAGGAGGCACTTCTGGTGGGTCTGAGCTGACAGCAGGGGGAACATTTTTTTTCACGAAATACGGTGGCCCGTCGGGTGGGTCCCAGCAGTAAGGGGCAAACGTTTTTTTCACGAAATACTGGTGGCCCGTCCGGTGGGTCCCTGCTGTCAGGTGGAGGAATAATTATTTTCCACATAATAAGGAGGCACTTCCTTGCGGCTGCCGTGGACCCAGCTGTCAGCCTCTTCACGTACAGTATTCTTCCCATGGAATTCGGTCTTTGACCACATTGACCACGCCGCGCCGAGAGCACCACGGCGGTGGACGACGGCGAGGCCTAGGAAGGGGACGACGCGGAGCCGGGGAAGACGCGGCAGTGGATGCCCACGCGGAGAGGAGTACGAGGGTTCACTGGTTCGGCTGCGCTGCCGTCGCCGCAGAATAACAGGGGGTGTGGGTGAGTGGAGTGGAGGGATGGCCTAGCCAGTGGTGGGAGTAGTATGGAGGCGGTGAGGCCTCCGCGGCAGCACAGCCGGCCACGGGAGGCAGGAGCAGGCGGCACGACCGGCGCTTCTTTGGGCGGTTGGAGCAAGAATACCAGAGGTTGAAGAAGCACTACGGCCGTTGGATGGACATCGTACGATCGCTAGAGCTAGAATCATTCATATTGACTAAGTTGACAAAGCCCTCCATCCCCGTCAACTTAGTAGGCCCACAAGTCAGCTTCCCACCAAGGTGAGTCCCAGCTAGCAGGGGGAGTATTCATTTTTTTGTGTGTAATAAAGAGGCACTTCCGGTGGGTCCGAGCTGACAGCGGGGGGAACGTTTTTTTTTCACGAAATACGGTGGCCCGTCCGGTGGGTACCAGCAGTCAGGGGGGAAACATTTTTTTCGCGAAATAAGGTGGCCCATCCGGCGGGTCCCTGCTATCAGGTGGAGGAATAATTATTTTGCACGTAATAAGGAGGCACTTCCTTGCGGCCGCCGTGGACCCAGCTGTCAGGCTCTCCATGTATAGTACTCTTCCAATGGAAGTCGGTCGTTGACCACGTTGACCACGCCGCGCCGAGAGCACCAGGGCGGTGGACGACGGCGATGCCTAGGAAGGGGATGGCACGGAGCTGGGGAAGACACAACAGCGGAAGCCCGCGCGGAGAGGAGTACAAGGGTTCACTGGTTCGGCTGCGGTGTGAGGCTGCCGTCGCCGCAGAATAACAGGGTGTGTGGGTGAGTGGAGGAATGGCCTGGCCAGCGGTGGGAGTAGTATGGGGGCGATGAGGCCTCCGCGGCAGCACAGCCGGTCACGGGAGGCAGGAGCAGGCGGCACGACTGGCGCTGCTTTGGGCGGCTGGACCAAGAAGACTAGAGGTTGAAGAAGCACTACGGCCGTTGGATGGACATCGTACGGTCACTGAAGCTAGAATCGTTTATTTGACTAAGTTGACAAAGCCCTTGGTACGCTCCAACTTAGTAGGCCCACAGGTCAACCAGGCCCGGTCCTGACATTTCGGGGGCCCAGGGCAAGATAACAAAAAGGGGCCCTAAAGCCATATAAATATATATGTTTTTTTCTATTTCAGTTACAAATTACTACTCATTTTACACTACAATTTATAATTTATGTTGCTTTGTCATCTCAACTATTCAAAAAATAGGGCACATAAAAGTTGCTCACACTTTTCAATCAATACATTTTTTAACTCTTTTCAACCGATACTTATTTTTTTATTAGGTGAATTCGTTACACTTCTCTACAACTCAAATTTTTATAATCCTATAATATTCCGCTAAGTTGTTCTTCAACAGTAACTAAAGCTAGTTCCTCAATCACTAGCCGAAGTGCTTACTTTATTTCTGAGGAAGCACTAGAAGACTTTTTCTAGGACTCAATCAACTCATATGCATGTTTTTTCTTATCTTTGTTGGATGGATTCTTTTCAATTAATTAAAAGCGATACAAGATGTTAAGGACACTACTAATTATATATACAAGAAATAGGCATGGAGCAAGGTAGCTTGATGGCTAGAAAATAGAAATTGCAAGCTTTTGCTGCTCCTTACGAGTCACGAACAGAAATCCTAATTTCCCTTTTCTGTTCCCAAAAAATACAGAAATTGGAGTGTGTGAGAGAGATATGTACGAAAATTGAAACTTCATGAACCCAACAATCATACTAGTCTGTATAAAAAGAAGAGGTGGTTGATGAAATCTTGAAAATCGCATTACCTTCCTCCAGTAATCGCGTCCAGCAGCCAAAAATCACAAATAGACGATGCGGTGACATGACGTTGAACTTGGCATTGGCATGGCTGATTTGTTGCCAATTTTGGAAGAGAAGAAATAGAAAGATGAGAACACCATTAGTGCCAGGCAAGGCCAGAATTAACGGTCTGTTACAGTTCTTTCCATTTTTGATTAAGAGCTAATTAGCCAATCTGTTACATGGGAAAGAATTCTTTCCTAAACATCAAACACGTAAAAATCAATCAATCGATCTGCCGCATGGAAATAATTCCTTACTTTTTTCAGAATCAGGGGCGATCTGTCAATACGGGAAAGAATTATTCCCAAAAAATTACAATTCTTTCCTAAACATCACACACATCCATCGAGGGCCCCTTCCTACGTGGGGGCCCGGGGCGGCCGCCCCCCTGCCCCCCCTCAGGGCCGGCCCTGAGGTCAGCCTCCGAAACGGTGCACCCCAGATGTCAGGGGGAGGAATCATTTTTTGGGCGGCCAAAGCTAAGAATACCCGAGTTTGAAGAAGAAGCACGACATCCGTTGGATAGACATCCAACGGCCACTACTGCTAGAACCATGTGTTGACTATAATAAGTTGACAAAGCCTCGCATACGCGTCAACTTATTTTTTTAGGGGACGCGTCACTTAGTAGGCCCACAAGTGTGTGGCAGAGAACTTATAGCCCATTTGCGTTTTGTAAGAATGTACAGCCCATTTTTGAATTCTAATGGAATTTACAACAACCCATTTGCAGTTTGTTAAAAGTACAACCCATTTTCTACCTAGGACAACGATTAATAATTTCAACCAACCGTTGAAGACAAAATTCAATAAAATTTCCCACAATTTGATGGGATCCAAAATATTTTTATCCTGAAATTTCTATTCAGATTAAATATAAATTTGTATTACGTATAAATCCAACGAAACATTGCGCGCGCAACAATGAAAATTTAAGTTTTTCAAAATCTATAAATAATATTTTATAAACTAATTTTGTGTTTGGTGCATTTTTTAGAGTTACTGCGCCGTTTTTATAATTACATCCCATTTATTATTTCTAAAGCCCATTTTCCTGTTAAGCCTAATGCATCCCTCCTAGAAAAGATTTGCAGCACAGCGGGGCGGAGAATAACAAGTTGACCTTGCCTGGGTATTCCTCAAAAAGACGTATAGCTGGGCTAGCCATTTTCATCTTGAAAAAAGTAGTATCTGGGCTGTATATCTGGCCTGGGCTAGACGGGCCACAGCCCACCCAGTTAATATCCTGCTTTCCTCTGAACAACAACGAAATCATCGCCAAGAAAAACTCTGCAGTGCTCATGCCTCAAAAACACAAAAACTGCTCCAGCTGCTTGGTCCCAGCTATCGGCCGCACCTTGTGCAATTCTCTCGTTTATATTGACTACATAGGTTGACAATGGTGTGGGACCGTGATGTCAGAAAACCAGGAGAAAGCAAAAAAATATAGTTGTACATAATAAGGAGGCACTTGCGTACGTACGGCTATGGCCCTAGTGGGTCCTTAGTGTCATCCAGTCAAAATAAAGTCATCTCCTAAATCCTCATGTTCGTTGACCATGTTAACAATGCTCGGCGCCACAGCGAGCGCAACAACTCGAAGGACAACGGAGAGGGCCTCGCGGGGCCTATGGAGGTCTGATACAGCGCCCGCTGCTCATTCAGGAAGCCAGGATCATCATACACCTATGAGCACCTTCGAGAAACTGAGACGACATGAAACGGTAAGGCCGCGCTTGGGAGCTCTGGTTTATTTCAAACCTGTATTAACATACAAGTGTAATTAACTTGTCATCGGAAGGCCCGAGGTCTGTAAGTAAAACCGGCGGGTTACGCGTGTAATTTGAGAGACCAGTGTATATTTTACGAGCATTGCTATATGGACGACATTACCAGACGATACATGCATGACATGCGTATCATGCCATCCATGGGCAAGGCTGAAACAGTAGCTAATGGCTGGATTAGCAATTGTCCGAGTGTCGTTCAGTGTTTTTATCGTGTGTGAAGTACTTCCGATATTTTACTAGTCGAAATCGACCAACCAAGCGCCTTCGCCCGAGACCATCTGCTTTAATTTACAAGCGTCAGTTTTACAAGCGGTTTTGGTTGGAAAACGATGATCCAATCACGGCCTAATATCATGAGTTGGTCGAAAGATCATATGGTTTCACGTCTAACCTACCCGATATGTCGTATAGGCTATGAATGAAACATCAGACGATGAACTTCTTACGCACGGAAACAATAGAAGAGGATGATCTTCTTAACAAGCAAATCATTAGCATTAGATCGACATGCAAAACAATACGAAGCCTTGTTCTCAGGAGGCACGGTGAACAGCTCGTGATGCCGCATGCCACAACATTCCAAGCTCAACTTTGCAATCAAACACAAGGCCTGGCATTACATAGACAATATTCAGAACAAACTCTTAACACAGGAATATCTCAGCAGAGTAACTATTTACTTCTAAACTGAACACAGGAATAGGAAAAAACACTCAACGCTGCTCACAGCAAGGGCGTCCCACTCAAAAATATCAAATGCATGTCTTCTGGCTAACATCAATGAGCAAATTTTGACAAGGTTTTCCAATTCCAATATATTAAACTAACGTCTTCTTGCTAACATCAATGAGCAAATTTTGATAAGGTTTTCGAATTCCAATATATTAAACTAACGTCTTCTTGCTAACATCAATGATTAAACTTTGACAAGCTTTTCCCATTCAAAATATGTAATGCCTATGATCGTGTCCTGTCTTAGCTTCTTGTACTTGTTTGGGCACTTTTTCCCAGGGCACTCCACGTGTTGTTAAATTGCCAATGGTCTTTGTAGACTAGTCATGTCACCGGTGTCTAATAATACTCTGTAAAGCTTCTCGGTCATTCCTTCTGTAATGTACCGCATCCAGTGACTGCTTCTTTCTGCAAAGTGGAACGACCAACTGGACCCAGTAACGCATCAGTTTGCCTTGGACACATTGGCTCCTTTTGTGCAGTTCAACTAAAATTGAAGTCAGAATAAAACCGAGCTTTAATTTTGATAGACCTGTAAGCAACAATAGGTATAAGGGAAATAATTACTGAGAAATAACGATTGATGACTTGTCTTAATGGGAAACAAAGAGGGAGAGGAGCAATTCTCCATCAGTGTGATTCATTCATATTGACTAAGACATTATCTTAACAATGCCTTGGTTCAACATGTATAAAGAACGACAAAGCAGAAAAGTACCATTCCTAAAACAATGCAACCGATTCATTTTTAAAGAGACATTATCTTAACAATACCTTGGTTAAACATGTAGAAAGAACTACAAAGCAGGATAGTACAATTCCTAACAAGTGTTGCAGTTTTGAACTAAGATTCAGTAGTTAATTAATTCTGAGAGTGGCATTGCTTAATTTTACCAGCGGCATTAGATTAATGAAAAGCTTAAACAGTTCCAGGGGAGAGTGGGCGCAATAACAATATGTGCTTCCATCTACTTATAAAGGGGGTGATGCAGAGTTTGTTGTAACAAAGCAACAAGCATCATGTCTGGGTTGGTACCATTTTTGTTCACTACTTAATGGGAAAAGACAGCAATACAATAGCTTCAATTCAACATTTATTTAAAACAGTACCAATACAAATAGCACAACATCTCAAAGCACACTGCACAATCATGTGGATGAAGGCCTGTACTGACCTTTCATGAGAACACCAGGATAAAATACGAATCTGCTAACACGAATAGGAAATCCAATCTCATTTTGTGTAGTTGCACTAAAATCAAGCAAAGTGTTTCATGTAGCGAAGCAAAATGTCGCAATAGCAACAAGTTGAATAGATATCATGTGGTAGAGACCAAGATTTGAAACAACTCGACAGGAACACTGGAAACAAATCTCGATCTCCTTTTGTGCAGTTCCACCAAAATTAAGCAAAGTCACCGGTGTGACGTTCAAGTTGAACTGCACAAAACACTCTTAAAACATAAGTGTTTCGAGTAGCGAAGTAAAATGTCGCAATGGCAACAAGTTGAATCGATACCCCTGTTTTAACAGAGGCAAAAAAGGAAACAATTACTTGCCGATAATGGAGGATGAAACAAACGGTGACAGAAAGAAGCATCTAACTTATCTTGGATGGAAAACAAAGTAGGATAGTAGCATTTCTAAAACAGTAGCATTGATTCATATTAATAGAGACACTCTCTTGAAACAACATTCATTAAAAAATGTAATTTACTTTTAACAGTGGCATTGCTTCAATTTTCCGGCGGCATTCTTAGATTAACAACAGCAAAATAGCTGTATGGGACATGCTAGCACCATGTGCGTCCACACGTATAAATGGGTGATGCAGAGTATGTAGCCAAGCAGCATATCTGTGTTGGTTATTTGTTCTCTTTGATCTTTTTTCCTATCTGAGGGCAGCAAATCTAGTCCTGCACAAACTACCCCCCCCAGTTTCTTTCCCTTTTCAACAAAGAGATC
Organism: Triticum dicoccoides; assembly: GCF_002162155.2. Lineage (NCBI taxonomy): Eukaryota > Viridiplantae > Streptophyta > Magnoliopsida > Poales > Poaceae > Triticum > Triticum dicoccoides. The sequence continues at coordinate 63,198,021 of NC_041387.1, read as the reverse complement.
GGTTCCTTACAGATGTGTGTACTGGGTTACCCCCTTTTTCCCTTTTCGACCAACAAAGCGGCTGGATAGCCAGTCTATACTACTTTTCCTCCCTCCTTTCCTCATTGAACCACGTCCTAGATTCATGCTCCACCCCACCGCACCTTTCTTTCCTCTTTGAACCAAGACCTAGATTCGACTACAGATCGAAAAAGATCCACATGCAGCTAGAGCAACGACGGTTTCAAAGAAACTTATACCTTAGGGTCGTCGGGATGTGGCAAGGCGTGCGGCGGGAGTCCGGATCTGCCCACACTACGTACGACATCAAGGAAGAAGGGGTCGTTGGCCCTCCCGCACAGGCGCTGGGTGAAAGAGAACAGCGCAACCGGCAGTGGATTGCCTCCCTCGCCGAAGGCGATAGAGTTAACACTGCACCTCCTCCCCTTCCCGGTGCGATGGGATACGGACGCCTCCTTCACTAGCTGTGAGGAGGGAGAGAGACAAGAGGCCAATGCAATCTTGTTTAGATCTGGTGAAGAGAAGGTGAGAGACTGTGAATATAGCAAACCCTAGCAAATGAACGCTAAGCCTCCAGCGTGTAACATATATGTATTGCGGCGAGCGTGTGGAGGGTGCAAACCCTAGCGAACAAGCGCTGAGGCTCCCGTTTATATATATACTCCCTCTGTAAACTAATATAAGAGTGTTTAGATTACTAAAGTAGTGATCTAAACACTCTTATATTAGTTGACGGAGGGAGTACTAATGTAGTACGGACTGAGCTCCGGTGCCTTCACTCCATCTGCTTTTGGCTGTATGACAGGTGAGCCAGCCACATTTTGGGCCCACCTATCATAAACCCAAAGGCAGGTGCACTAAGTTAATGAAGCTGCGTCCATATAGTACTCTTGTGTGTATACGACTAATATATAGTGGAGTGGTTTTCTTATTCTCTCCATAACAATCGTTTTAAATTGTGTAAGTACGAAACGAAACTCTTTATTTAATGTACAGAGGGAGTACTACTTCCAATGAACTAACGATCCATGCCCACGCGTCCTGGTCGCACTTCCTGTCCTTCACGTGTGGTACACTACCCTCCCTTAAGTGAACAACCACACATGCGCCAAATTATCGGAAACATGTGAGAGTGTGTACAAATAAAGAATTTTAATTTCAATTATCGGAAAGGTTTGAGAGTATTACAAAGTTTGACTTCAGTCAAATCTAATATGCGGAGTAAATAAAAATGGAGGGCTACTACGTCCATCCGGGTTTTTAGTCCACACCATTTTTTAAAATCAAAGTTAATAGCTGGACAAATAAAATTACAGGGGAGCTGGAGACAAAGTTGTGAGAAGGCTTAAAAATCAATACAAAACTTATGCTCACCAATGTCGATCCTTCTTCAAGGAAACATTTGGTTCATAGCCAATTGTGTGATAAAATTGCAACAACGTGAAAGACGACTGCGTCTCCAACGCAACCAAGGTGAACTGACGAAGGATATCATCTTTGTGCGTAACATGCAAAGAGCACTGATGGAAGACATCTTGTTTTTCATTGAAAATCGATCAGCTTCACCAGCCGACGCAACCATGAGGCGCGACCATGAGCATCGATAGGTCATCGTGGTGATGCATCATCCATTTGGCATCAAGTTTGGGTGAGGCACCTATGAAGTTCGACAAATCCTCACTGTGGTCTATTTCTTCTCAGTAATCAAGCTCGAGGAAGGAAGAACCACGTGGCAGAGGACAGTGAGGCAGAACAAGAATGGCCATCCAATTTTGGGCAGTTCCACTAAAATTGAGGAAGACATGCCCGGGTATGGAGACACGCATCACTGTTTCCAAAAATATAAAAAAGGGTTAATGAAAAGTACACCAACAAACAGAAGCATCATAATTATATCTTGATGGGAACTAAACCAGGATACCCGAGAAAAAAAGCATTTCTTCATTTAACCAGTGATAGTACTACCACCATATGGACAATGACCGCACAACCACCATGTACTTTTTGTCGAAACAACATGTATACCTCCACCGAGGCATAAATCAGGACAACTTTTCGAGTGGCATTTCCTCTATAATAGTACTAGTAGGTGATGGTGGACCAGCCGAAGAACCCTAGCTACTATGCATGGGGAGCTGGGGATTAGTCGCATAGAAGAAAACCCACACGCAGCAACCTGGGGAGCTGGACCAGTACAAGAAGTTATACCTCAGGTGGGCGAGATATCGTTTAGGCGGGCGGGCGGGATCTGCCCACACGATGGCAGCGAACAAGGGCGTGGAGGATCTTCGTCCGCGCCAGCGCCGGCTCCGAGAGGACGGTGCGCATCGGCTCCCCCGTCGCCAACGGCGACAACATCAACGCTGCACCTCCTCACCTCCCACAGCAGACGGGATTCGGCCGGATCTGTGACCACCGGTGAGGAGAGAGATAGACTGGACACTATCATCTTGTTTTGATATGGAGAGGGTGAGACAGCGAGACGCGAGAAACTCTATCAAACAAGAGGCTATAATGGAGTAAACAAATCTCTCCATAGCAGTGCTTTTAAATGGAATACGCGCGTTCTCGGAAAAAAGAAACGAAAACTGGCGGACAATTTTTTAAGGGTCTGTCTAGGACACATCTAGATGTGACATAGTTATGTCACATCTAAGTTGATTTCCACTCTGTTTGTGGTCTATTTTTTTGTCCTAGGTTTTTTTGTTTCTTGTTGCTACATTATATACTTGTGGGAGCTTAGATGTGATATCCTTAAATAACATCTAGATGTGAATTGGACAAACTGATTTTCTAATGTACCAAGAAAGAAAACTCGATCAAAAACACGCCCCCGCTTCCAGGTCGCGAGAGTCGTCGCGCACACACACATAGACATAGACATGCATATCCGTGTTTACGTAAAATTCCATTTCCATTTCCATCTCCAATCATATTTGTCCAACTGGCACATTATTTATGTTGTTAATTATATACGCAGCAATATTAACGTACATCATCTCTTGTTTGCGCACGTCCGGACCGCTGCCACGGCCGGTCCTGACCAACCCGAACCCTCTTCATCACCCGCGCGTGCTTCCCGCCCGAAACGGTCAGTGCCGCATTCATGCCCGTCCAGAGCGGACATGTCCTCTCACTGGCGCCGACATTGAAGCGGCGCGCCGGCCGAGAGAGCGTCGCTCGCGCCGCTTCCGGGTGCACGCGGCTGCTCCGCGTTCAAAGGTCGCAATAGCCGGCTACAACATGCATGTAAAAAGTTTTTGGGAGTCCGTGCTACAGCTAGCTGTCCTTCCCCAACTCGTCAATCTCTTCAAGTAGTGCTAGTAGTACTCCATGGCGCGATCCATCGACAAGCAGGCGGGAAAGTTATTGTATACTTGGTTTGCAGTGAGTGGCATGCCGAGCGACCGTGTCGGGTCGAGCCGTGGAGGAGGATGGGACACGAACACGACAGACGTGATTTACTGTGTGATTTGACTACTCCTTAGTGGCCCCTACACGTACTCCCCCTACGTGTATGCAACAGTCACATGTACACATGGACGCAAAAACGCGCGTGACGCCCTAATGCATGCATGTCCGAGTACACGACGGAACACACACGGTCACGCTAAGTGCTCAACCTACACGTGCATGCACACACATACTCAGTCAGGGTGAGCTAGTGACCGTATAAACACCAGAAAATATATATATTGAGCGCAATGAGCGTATTATGAAGTCCACTGACGTATTTTTACAAATATATAGTGACAGACAATGTATTTATCTTGTTTGAAATTAATACATATTAACCAGAGAGGAGGCAGTATGGACTAGCATTACTTGTGCGCGGTGGCTCACAGGACAAGGAGAAACTTCTGACTAATGCAAGCTCTCCCTCGCTCAGGCGGTGGACGTGCAACAGTTAATTCGGTGTCAGATTGCCAGAAGCATACACTATACTACTAGTGCTACTATTGTTCGACTTCCTGAATAGGCAAACAGCCAAGCGCAAAGTTTACTAATATAGTCTATAAAGGTACGTACTATACTAGTACTAGGAACCGGATGGAGGAGCGTCTGCACTCTTATTATAATTTTAAAATGTGATAAAGCAATCTTCAACACATTTGGTTATCTTCGAGGGTTCTCGCATGTGATAATGGAAGTTGATTGCATGGAACACTCGCCACAATTCTCGCTTAATTCTGGCTCATATCCTATTAAAAATAGTAGCGCTCGGTAATATTTCCTCTTTTTTTGTTATTCAGCATGTAAATAGGTCAGCAAACCTTGCGACGCATCTTCGTGCGAACCGTGCTTGCTGCACTTTGAATGTGGCCGAGAGCTGGCTTGATGAAACACCTCGCTTCCTACTTCTTTTTTTGCAGGGTACCTCGCTTCCTAGTGACCAGTGTCTTGGCTCTCCTAAGAATGCTTATATATGAATAAATATCTCTCATTTACCCGCAAAAAGGATTGATCCATATTAACCGGAAAGGAGGGAGTATGGACTAGCACTACTTTTTGGTGTGTCCCGTCAACTCGCATAACGAGGAGAAGCTTGCAGGACAAGGTGAAGCTCGCTTACGCCTTTTGACTAATGCAACCTACCCTCGGTGGACATGCATCAGTCCATTCAGTGTCAGATTGTCAGAGGCATGCACTATAGTACCCAACATGCGGAGTACCATCATTGTTCGACTTCACGAAGAGGCTAAGAGCCAAGCGCAGTAGTACGAGTAGTACTACTACTAGAACCGCATGGTGGAGCATTTGTACTCTTATTTATTTTTATCTCTGATAAAGTACACGTTTATTCCGAAGAAGGGCGGAAAACGGCAGCCCAACATGCAGTGGCAGAGCTTGAAACCAAAAACTGGGCGGGCCGGGCAGGCTAATCTGAAGGGAATTTCTCTTGAGCTGGCCATCACTTCATGCAAAGTGTGAGTGTTTTTCTCTTAGGCTGGGCGGGCCATGGCCACCTTTTGCCCTCACGTAGCTCCGCCACTGCCAACATGTAATGAATTATATCGATCAACCAACCATGCTCGAATATATCTTGGCCTCCATGCGAACCCGTCTGTGTGTTCTCGCCCCTCGTCTCTCTCAAGGAACGGCGGGTTGGCTCTTTGCTGTCAATTGAGATCGGTTTGCTCACACTCCTGTCCCACATGTCAGTGATATGCCAAGAGGAGGTGCGTTGACCGACTGGCCATACGTGTACTTGGTTTTGAACCTTCATACTACTCCTCCCTCCATCACAGTTTACAGGGCGCGCTTCATTATGATGCATTTCTCTCAATGCATTTCCACCACCAGAGAGACTTTAGACGTGTTTGGTTTAATGCTCAATTAATTAGGGCATGGTATTCGCAATCAAGTCCACAATTTTCTCCCCATGTAACTACGGAATGGAGTAAGTGCATGCATGTGTGTACCCGGGGTGGAAGCACTGCATGCATGTGTGTACGCATTATTCCCTCTACTAGTAATAGACGCCGTGTTATAACTACGAATGCTATTTTTCAGGCCGATCGCTAGTCGCCTTGGTCGCACAGATCTTTTTTCTTTTTCTGAAGCGCGCTGTATAAAGGGAACGACTTGTGTAGAATCTGAGCTTGCTGTACAAAAATAGAAAAAGACATCCTGGACCACTAGATTGGAGATCAATGGTACAGATTTAGGTGGAGGGATCTCGGCCCACTTAATGTAGACTTTACAGAAAACCCCCTCTGACAGTTAGACATGAAATAGGACATTTTGCATTATGCACCTCAAGTCTTCGTGAAATAAAACTATTTTCAGACATGAACTGTGCTGATGCCCATCTCTTAGTTTGAAACAACTGGTCTCATATAAAATCTGAGCAAATATTTACTGCGCAAAATCCAGACACATTTATGTTACACCACTAACTTTTCAAGAGAGTTGAACATCTTGGTCACTAAGAAACAACCGTATATATAACAAATATTTGAGCACATGGGATAATAAGCCATCCCGGATCAGGTAGAATCACACGTACATGTCAAACTGGAAATATAGCAACCTAAGGATTGAAATTATAGCTGCTCGGCAAGCATTTTAGTACATGAGAACACATCACGAAGAGGCAAGTAGAACCACGCATACATGTCAAACTGGAAGTAGAGCAAATTAAGGACTGAAATTATCAGTGCTCAGAAAGCATTTGAGTACTTGGGTACATGAGGCATACAGATCATTTTTAGTACATGGCCGACAAGACCAAGTGGTAAAGACTAAAATTATCATCGCCCAACAAGCATCTTGCTGGTACAAGACCAAAAATATTTGTCGTTTTGCCTCGTGTTAGTGCTTCCTAGCAATCGAGCTTCCTGCTGGGAAAGAGATGACAACCTCCATGGGCTCTCATACACTTGATCAGCTCGATCTACCTAGGTGAACACACAAGTAAATAGGGGTCAGTCAACAACATATACCAAATAGCATATCTTGAGAAGAGAGACAGTCGTTCTATATGTCCAGATTCATTCAGCACTCCAACCTAGGAAACATAATAGAAAACACAACAGCACAGGAAAATATAAATGAACAAGATGCCAGATAGGCTCATGTCATGGATGAAGGATTAGTACTAAATCATATACTCCTTGCTGTAGCGATACCATAGGTCAGTAAAATTGAAGGCACACACATCTCTGGTAAATTATCTATGTATGCCTAATCGTTTCAATCAACCTAGTTGAGCGGTCATAGCAAGACAAATAAGTGGTAGTCTTCGAAGCAAGAAGAAGCACAAACCTCTATTGTTTTGTCGTTTGTTTCTTACAACATGTTCTTGCATCATGAAACACCATTTCCTTACAAATGCTGCATTTGCGCGTGACTTTTTGATGAATTCCAGGCCTTCTCTTCTCACCAGATCCACTCCTCACACCATCCCTATGCCCCTTTATTCTAGAGCATGTGCCCCTTGCATTGATATCCTAAGGTGTGAGGATGGTAACATGCTTTGGAATGATGCTCCCAATACACGACTCCTCATTTTCTTGTGTATTGCATGGTACAGCCGAAACTAGTTGGGCTAAACCCAACTCAATGCTACACAAACTATTGTGCAGGAATTCAATTCCTTCCATGGAGCGTTTGGAATTTCGTATGAGATCTTCTAGCTTATCCCTCACAGAAACTATCTTCCTTTTCACAGTAATGTCAATCGGATCTATTAAATTTTCTTCAAGAATATTCCCTTCCCCGTCATAGACAATGTCCCTGGGAAATAGGAAAAAAAATCACATCATGTGAGTCAAGGTAGATTAATGTATCTACATCTACATGATAATAAATATACATTTTGCAAATTTTCTGCCATCGCTTAAGAATATAAAGGCTTGGCAATTCATTTATTTTTGCACCCCTCAATACCCTGATAATGTGACGACACACAATTCCCTTGGACTCAAAAAGCTTGCAAGAACATTTAGCACTCATGGATGTTGTGTCATAACACACTTCTCTAATCTTCTTGTATTGATCGCTGACAAACATGATTTTAATTCCCTCACGATTTTCTGTCTGCTGAACATCACAATCATCTCTGGCAGCAAGCACCTGAGCCTAAAACAATTCAAAAACCTCATGTCTGAATAGTGCTCTGCCTTGTCTCTCTATTTCCCATGATGTCAACAACTCACTTGTTGTGTATTCACTTGTGTTATCAGCCATTAGCTCACTTTGCCTTTGAGCTTTCAAAGCAGTGTCAAATCTAAGCCAAAACTCAACAAAGGTAAGCTTGCGACGGATGAAACGTTTAAAAAATGAATTTGCACTCTCTGAAATAGAAGTTGTCCTGAGTAGACCAGCTAAGTGAATGTCCATGAAATAAGCTGGTATCCATGTCGCACGAAGCCTATACCTTTTGGCGAACCATTCGTGCTCCTCCAACTAAAACTCTGTGATGAAAGACTGCCATCTATCCTCAAATTCAGCAGGTGTTTCAGAATTCCACACACAATATTTTAGCCTATCATAGAACACAAGGTTATTCCTCAACTCCGGACGTACCTTCCCTGGAACCTTTTCCATAATGTGCCACATGCACAATCGATGTGTCGTATTTGCTAGAGTTTTTCCAATTGCATTTTTCATCTTAACACATTCATCAGTTATGATCACTCTAGGCGCAACCGCACCCATTGCTCTAAGAAATGACCTGAACAACCAAGTATAGGATTCTTCTATCTCATGAAGTAGAAACCCCGCCCCAAACAAGACACTTCGCATATGATGGTTTACTCCAGTGAAGGGCGCAAACGTGTATTCATGTTGGTTAGTGCTGTATGTCGAATCAAAAGATATGACATCGCTGAAATGCCCATAGTTTTTCCTACTTGATGCATCCGTCCAGAATAAATGAATCAATGTACCACAACATATCAACTTGTTCCATTTGCTTCAGCTAATTGGAAAGTTGTCTAGCAGCGATCCACCAAGCTGTTGGAATAAACAAACTTGTCCATAGAGAATAGTTGTTTGTTTCCTATTGTAGTCCTAGTGATTAGATTAGGGAAGTAACCGGTTTGAAATAGATTCAGTGTTGTACAAGTTGGCCGCACGGGCGCATATATATCCATGCATTAGCATATGTATCTTTTCATGGAGAGAGAGAGAAAAAATAGCCACTGTGTCTCATGTGTATGCGTTTTGGCTTGCCACTGAAGAATCACCAGAATAGCTAGATTTGCTAGTGTATTGCTTCCGGCTAGAAACCGGTTAGCATTTATGTACAGTTGGTGCGCTGCTTATGGTAGCAATACACAATACCATAATTATGTCATAGCACTAATCAACATGCTGCGTCTGAGTAAAATAAGAATCCAACAAACATAAGCATCACCCCAGAATGGATCTGCTTCTACTGTACTCAAGCTGTTGTTCATTGTTCTTCTGTTGGCAATACACAATACCCAACAACTAAATGGATAGATTCGACAATAACAGGTAGAAAGAATAAAAAACTATAGAGATGTACTACCAATCTCATAGCTAATAAAAATTAAACATTTATATTTACCTGAAGAACGAAGAACTGTGGTGGGGTGGCCTGTTCGGAGAACCAGAAGCGGCCGGCCGGGAAGGAGGCGAGGATCCACGACCTCCGAGAGCTAGTGCTGAATCACGAGAGGGAGTGGGGGTGGGGGGTGGAGGAGGACGGCCGCGAGCTGATCTGGGAGCCTGAGAGTGGGGAGGAGGTAAGGAATCTGATCTAATCTGCCTCAAACTGCGCCACCAGCGACGAAACGGTTATGAGCCATTGGAGAGGAGATGGATCAGCATCTTTGCTGCACGAGCCCGCCCGGCTTGGCTCAGGATCTGAGCTGCCGCCGCTGCCGGCCTTGCCGCTGAGGAATTTTTGATCCTGTGCCCTCGTTGTGTAAGGATTTGGTAGAGACTAGGGAGGGCAGCGAAAGCAAATTTGCTTGTAGCGCTGGACCTTTTTGCAAATTTTGTGCAAAGATCCCTCTATCCAGACCTGTGCCATCAATCTCTCATCCAACGGCCCAACATCATTTCTTCTATTTTTGTACAGCAAGCTCAGATTCTACACAAGTCGTTCCCCTGTATAAACAGTGACGAATGGAGTAGTATGAGCGGATTCAAAGAAGAGCGTATTGATGGTTGCTTCTTCAGAGCAACTTACAGTGGGAAAGGTGGGGCTTACGATTTGACTGCTCATTACTCACTATTAATGCGGCGCAACGACCAGGCTGAGTCTCCCATGCGGTTGTGCACTACCCCCTCGGTTCTTAAATATACTCCGGAGTATATTTGTCTTTCTAGAGATTTCAACGAGTGACTACTCAAATATTTGTCTTTTTAGAGATTTCAAATGGACAGGCACATACGGATGTATATACATATTTTAGAGTGTAGATTCTCTCATTTTGCTCCGTATGTAGTCACTTGTTGAAATCTCTAGAAAGACGAATAGAATATTTAGGAACGGAGGGAGTACACATACGAAGCAAAATGAGTGAATCTACAC